>NC_090758.1:78014619-78034619 GCF_036898095.1 Palaemon carinicauda
GGTGCCACTTTGGAAGACAACTGTAAGGACACCTGTTTCATACAGGTACCACTTTGGAAAGTACCTGGTGATGACACCAGTTTCATACAGGTATTACTTTGGAAGACACCTGTGAGGACACCTGTTTCATACAGGTACCACTTTGGAAGACACCTGTGAGGACACCTGTTTCATACAGGTACCACTTTGGAAGACACCTGTTTCATACAGGTACCACTTTGGAAGACACCTGTGAGGACACCTGTTTCATACAGGTACCACTTTGGAAGACACCTGTTTCATACAGGTACCACTTTGGAAAACACTTAGTAGGAAACCTGTTTCATACAGGTACCACTTTGGAAAACACTTAGTAGGAAACCTGTTTCATACAGGTACCACTTTGGAAGACACCTGTTTCATACAGGTACCACTTTGGAAAACACTTAGTAGGAAACCTGTTTCATACAGGTACCACTTTGGAAAACACCTGTGAGGACACCTGTTTCATACAGGTACCACCTTGGAAAACACCTGGTGAGGCACCTGTTTCGTACGAGTACCACCTTGGAAGACACCTGTGAGGACACCTATTTCATACAGATATCACTTTGGAAGACACCTGTTTCGTACAGGTACCACTTTGGAAGACACCTGGTGAGGACATGTTTCGTACAGGTACCACATAGGAAAACACCTGTGAGGACACCTGTTTCGTACAGGTACCACTTTGGAAAGTATCTGATGATGACACCAGTTTCATAAAGGTATCACTTTGGAAGACACCTGTGAGGACACCTGTTTCGTACAGGTACCACTTTGGAAGACACCTGGTGAGGCACCTGTTTTGTACGGGTACCACCTTGGAAGACACCTGTTTCATACAGATATCACTTTGGAAGACACCTGTGAGGACACCTGTTTCGTACAGGTACCACTTTGGAAGACACCTGGTGAGGCACCTGTTTTGTACGGGTACCACCTTGGAAGACACCTGTTTCATACAGATATCACTTTGGAAGACACCTGTGAGGACACCTGTTTCGTACAGGTACCACTTTGGAAAACACTTAGTGAGGACACCTGTTTCATACAGGTATCACTTTGGAAGACATCTGTGAGGACACCTGTTGAACAGGTACCACTTCGGAAAACACTTAGTAGGACACCTATTTCATACAGGTACCACTTTGGAAAACACTTAGTGAGGACACCTGTTTCGTACAGGTATCACTTTGGAAGACATCTGTGAGGACCCTGTTTCATAAAGGTACCACTTCGGAAACCACTTAGTAGGACACCTATTTCATACAGGTACCACTTCGGAAAACACTTAGTGAGGACACCTGTTTCGTACAGGTACCACTTCGGAAAGTCCCTGGTGAAGCACCTGTTTCGTACAGGTACCACCTTGGAAAACACCTGGTGAAGCACCTGTTTCGTACAGGTACCACTTCGGCAAGTGCCTGGTGATGACACGTTTTGAACAGGTACCAGTGAAGTATTTGATATGAACAACCTTTTCATATAGGTGCCAGAGTACCTGGCGATGACACTTGTACAGGTACCACCTGTTTTGTACAAGTACTACCACCTATTTGTACAAGTTACATTGTTTGAGGTACCTGATAAGAACACGTTTCATTCAGGTACCACTTCGGAGAGTATCTGGTGATCATACCAGCTTCATACAGATAACAGGCATTCAGAATTTAGTAAGGGGCATGAAACCTGAAACCAAAACAATACAGGTATAGATACCGCCATCACCTGACCTACAGTACAGCCCCTCTTATCAGCCGAGGTCAGGTACACGTCTGTAGCGCATGTCGGGTTTTTGATTAATCGACATATGTACTCTCATCAGAGACACGAACTTCACTATTTTGAATAGTTCTTATTTTGTATCCACTGTCTTAGGGAAATTATTAAATGAATAATCAAATAAATAAAAAATTGGACAATAAAAAATAATTTCAGATACATCTTGTCTTTTAAGCAAAGTATTTTTAAAATAATTAAATATTTTAATAGATAAATACTTTTTAGGCAAAGTAATTTGTATTCAATAACGTTATTCTCATCATTTATTTATTTCCTTATTTCCTTTCCTCACAGGGCTATTTTTCCCTGTTGGAGCCCTTGGGCTTATAGCATCTTGCTTTTCAAACTAGGGTTGTAGCTTGGCTAGTAATAATAATAATAATAATAATAATAATAATAATAATAACGGGAGGGTAAACATGACAACATTTCCACCAGCTCAGAAATAATATAAGTGAAAAATGTACAATGAATTAATATATGTTTCAATATCAAGGAAAACAGAAGATGGTGTAAAGTTCCAAAGGCTAAACTTATGTTCTGTATAGCTAAAAGTGGATCAATTAAGATATGATTATGTAATTAAATCCATTTATGGTTACTTTTGATTTATGGGAGACTTATGTGTCCAGTACCCTTGGATTGTAAAAGTTACCCCTTTACTTCCTTTCCATGATTTGAAATGGCTCCAAAAGTTAATCAACTCACATTTCATCTATGAAGATAAGAATCAAGTCATAGACCCAGAGTACAGTTCTAAACATTGATAGTACAAGTTACAAGTAACAGTCCAAGAGTCATCCATGAAGATAAGAATCAAGTCACAGACCCAGAGTACAGTTCTAAACATTGACAGTAGAAGTTATAAGTAACAGATCCAAGAGTAAGCTGTTTATATGACTGTCAGAGCGAACGCAGTAAGTTTTACAACCCAACTGATAAGCATCCTAAGTCGCAGAATGACATGTGACAACTCGGAACAATGGAAAGTTATAAAAAAGTTCTACTTAGTTCATTGATAACGCGGCCATGTTGAAGCAGGATTTGTGAATGAAGGTCACAAACACATCAAAATTACGAATAACAGTTATAGTAAATCTACTGATGTTGTAAGGACACCGCTCCCTCCGTCGTTCAGAAATTCAACAAATTGTCCATTCCTCTAAATTCTCCTTTCACCACACCGTGGCTTCTTATATATATGTATTCCGCTCCCTCAGAGCTACAATTTGACATCTGTATTATTTCATTACATGTTTCTGGTTACTTGCAATTCGGTGTCCTTACAATGTACCTTCGTCAGCATTCACAGAAGGAAAATCTTTAGAATGACCTTGACTAAAATTATATTTTCTTGAGTTACCTCGACTGTAATTAACTGGCTAACCACCAATTAACCACAAATTATCATTGAAGGAAATTACAGAACAAACTTACTTGAAGATCTTATGATAATACAAGATGAGGAACTTTTAAGATTTTCTTAGTTGTGTTCAGTGAATCATGAGAGGAATTACAAACGATAGAAGATTTGAATGGAGAAAACAGAAATGTAGGCCTGAAAACGAATATGAGTAAAACTAGCGTACGTTGCTTTGTCTTACTACATAATACAAGATAAAGAACTTAGGATTTTCTTAGTTGTGTTTAGTGAATCATTGGAGGAATTACAAAAAGGTAATAGAAGACTTTAATAGAGTAGAAATGTAGGACTGAAAACAAATATGAGTAAAACTAGCGTACGTTGCTTTAGTCGTACTACATAAACCAAGGAAAGGAACTTAGAGATTTGTATAGTTGTGTTTAGTGAATCATGGGAGGAATACCAAAGGTGATAGATGAATTTAATAGAGTAAGTAGAAATGTGGACTGAAAACGAATATGAGTAAAACTACGATACGTTCCTTTGTCTCGCTACATAAACCAAGGGAAGGAACTTAGAGATTTGCATAGATTTGTTTAGTGGATCATCGGAGGTATATCAAAGGTGATAGAAGAAGTTAATAGAGAAAGCAGAAATGTGGACTGAAACGAATATGAGTAAAACTAGCGTACGTTGCTTTGTCTTACTACATAATACAAGATAAAGAACTTAAGATTTGCATAGTTGCGTTTAGTGAATCATGGGAGGAATACCAAAAGTGATAGAAGAATTTAATAGAGAAAGCATAAATGTGGACTGAAAACAAATATGAGTAAAACTACGATACGATGCTTTGTCTTCCTACATAAAGTCTCCGTATTTCCAATATAAAAATATTCAAGGATAAACATTGCCCTGTTAAAATATGTATTACTTTGGAGAGGTAATACAGTCCTTGCAATTTCAATGTATAAAACACTGTAACCTCCATACATAGGAAAGTTCTTTTTGTAAGACACAATTCAGACTATTGTAACTGATTCAATACAGTTACTGTATTGTACCAAACAAATACAGACATTATAACTGAATCATAACTAAAAAAAAAAATGAGTAAAACGTTCAACAGCTTCAAAACACCGAAAAATACCTACATTTTTAATAACAAGTCATGAAAATATTAAACCTTCAAACTTCACCAAGTCTTTAACAATCTTGAAAATAACCACATTTCCAACTTACCTTATTCCTATGGATTCAGTAACCCTGACAATCCCTCTCTCGTGAGAACACCTAGCATACGATTATGTACAAGTTAGCCAGGTGATAGTTTATATATGGTCAAATGAAGGACCTATTTCTAAAGCAAAAGGTGTTTGAGGTCTATCTACATACTCAAAAGTAAATATATATATATATATATATATATATATATATATAATATATATATATATATATATATATATATATATATATAAATGTATAAGCAAAGACAAATCCAAAGATGATTAACTGGAGGCGTTTGGCATCAAACACGCTTGTTGGATTAGTTGCCAAATGTCTCCAGTATCCGATACGCATTCCTCTGGAAATATTTGGCATCCAGCTCGATTGTTGGATTAAAAGTTGCCAAATGCTTCCAGAAAGAATACTGCTTTAGATATTTAATTCTCAAATCAACTCTGGACACATTCTGAAAATGCATCATGTCTACGGATTCGTGGCTTTGTCTTGTACTCAAAAGTGAAAACATACTGTTCAGTCTAAGAACAAAACTAAATGTAAAGTTGAAGAGGACATATATCATATAAAGAACCTTTTTGAGTCCTATCAGCATACAAAAGTTGCCAGTGATTGTCAGGGGGGAAAAATACAAATTACTAAACATTTGGTCATCTTGAAATACCTCGATACATCAGAAAATACCTGGAGAAAATGACACATGGAAGTAAGTGGAGCTCATTCGTATGAGGAGTAAACGAGTGTGTTACGTACAAGACTTGGGTTATAAAAGCACGGTTAACTAAAATACCCTAAAAATTCTTATTCATAAATTTAACATTTATAATGCCATAGAAAAATATGATATACATAATAAGGAAAACACCAGGCTTCGTGAATTATTGTATCGAAGTCTCAGGTATCCATCAATTACGCAACAAACCACCTGCGCCTTGCGTGGGTTGCCGGGCTCAAAACTATCTTGATACTGACACGATCTGAACTACGATACACAACAACGTCTTCGGGTCTCAGTAAAGATTGCTCGTACCCTTGGAAGTATATTATGTACACACTATCGGACAAACTGGTTCACAAGGAAGCTGTACAATGTTGCATATGGAGACAGTATACATATTCATAGCGGATGTATATACGTATATACACAGCGGGACTCCGAGTTACCTGGATTCACTGCAGGGCTGAACATTCGGCCAGTTGAGATGACTCAGGAACTGCAGGGAGAGGTAGGGGAGGGGGGGTCACACCACCATTTAATCTCATAACAACTGGGGGGAACTCTATACACACCCAGTGCCAGGTATTTCAAGCCATGTTTACAAAATGCCAGAAAACAATGCACCCGAAAGTAACCGCATTGCAGTGCCAGCAGTCGGGCCTTTCGTAACAATATTTGAAAAGGCTTAGGAGGGATCTCATGAGGGCATGTTCTTTATTGTTCATGCAATCTCTGGCCAGTTTGGCTCATGGGGTAGTTGAGAACATAAGGTAAAATATTGGAGGGAAAAAAAATGTTATCTGGATCTAGCAATTTAAGAAAAAATATCTTTAGACCCGTTGGTACCTTGTCCGATTCTGCGAGCAAGCACGCAAACTATTTTTCTGCGAGGAAAAAAGTTCGGATGGCTCGCTTTCGTCGCACAAACCGTCGACAACATACTAACGTAAAAATAGCCGGAAGCAACAGCTTTTAGACAACACAGTCTGATAGGAAAATGGAGATTGCAAATGCTGAGACAAACACAGATGCTTTCGTACCATGACAAAGTATTGTTACAAAGTGAGGGATATATTTCATAAACAACTCTTCAAAGCCATAGTAGAGTCTTATACACTAAAGGAACAGATACCATATGCATGAAGGTGTGCTCTCAATCTGTACGCAACGTACAATCCTTGGCTAAAGCTCCTTAGCAATTAACCATACAGTTTACAGGATGCCATTGACGTAGGTGCGTACTTTTTATAAATAAGGAGTACTGTACAATCTGTACATATTGAGATCACACCTGAGGGAAAATACGCTGGCCAATTAGCAACAGAAATTTAAGCACGTGCAAAACAGTAAACATCTTTTGCTTTAAGTTGAACCATAACCAACATGTCAACATATCAAGAGCAATGGATTAATTAGATATACACAAGCACATTTGGGGCATGCACGATGGACGGGACTACATACCCGATACCACAGCGCCACCTGGAGGGAATAGAAAATGGGAGAAAAAAGGAAAACGTTAGCCAAACCACCAGGGAAAATGGGAAGCTGCTGGTTACAGACACACTTACAAGTGCGTATGGAAAAACGGGGGGGAGGGGGAGGGGGTGGGTGTTCATGTCTGGTAATACTCCAGGGGGGATTAGCCCCTGGGATATCACCACTCCTGGTGAGACGAGGGAGGCATGCACTGCCGACAGCTTAGATCAAGCAGTGACGCAAACAGACACGTAATTCAACGAACAATGGCGACGTGAAAAGTAATGCAAGGAGTTTCGTGTGGCTGAAGTCTAAGTCCGTCGTCTCACCAAATAACTAAAAAAAAAACTACAACCAAAAAACTAATAATGGGGGCAACATAATTAAAACTATTAGGACAACTAAAAGAAATGGGCAAAATCATATTAGGGTTAAAATGTAAAACGCAAGCCAAAGCCAATCAGGGTTGCTTTTTTTAAAAAAGAATTAAGTGCCAATGTGTTTGCTATTCAACTGCCAAGAAATACACAACACTTGTGTCCAGGCATAATCAACAGCCTCACTTTCTGTCTTATAGGCTTGTACATGACAATGCTGCTGCCAAAAGATGTAATAAATATTTGCAACAATCTACAAGCAAAATGACTAACTTATCTTCATCTATGATGTTATATAAAAAGCTAACAGCTACGTTTGAGATTCCACGTAAAGGAGCTCACCGACACGAGGAGAGTATCGCAATACACCAAGAAAAACTCCAATATTCATGCACTGAGAGGGGAAGCTCATGGTGTACTGAAGACTCGCTCTCTCCGACTCTCTCAGGCCAAAACCTTCCAGGTTATCGGTTAGGAAGCATTCAAAAGAGTGTGCCATTATAAACCAATAGATAATCTCTTGGCTTAAGACTCTCTACGCAGGCGGGCATTTAGCATGCGCAGGCGGAGGCAAGTTAAATCTCGAATTAAAAATACACCGATCCTAACGAGACCATCCATACAGAGTTGAAGACGCTTGCTAGCATGGTCCCGTTGGATTTAATGTATTTCCAATCGAAGCTTCGCACTGCTCCTGCTTTGACCTGCAAAATTCCCGCCTGTATGAATACGACCAAAGATTGGAGGTTTTGTGGTGTACTTGCTGCTTACTCTCTCCCGGTCCACAGCCGCTTCTCACGGGAATCTCAAAGCGGTTGCGGCTGTTCATAAACGAGCTTGTGTCAACACATCTATAGCGTCTACTCAAGTATGCTTAGTATGCTCCACCTATGCTGCTCTGACGTGCACAGTATGACTAGTCATAGTAGCAATGACAGTGACTGACCCCCCATGAAAAATGCCTTGATTAAAAGATAAAACAGGATGCAGAAGATTACTCATTTAAAAGTCACATTTACCAAATAAAGGAAACTAAACCTTTGTCTCTTGTTGTGCTTAACAGCAGTGTGCAAAAAGCTTTCAAGTAAGTTCCCGGGCCTTAGGGGTTAAAAACATGTGCCTGGACACGACTATTGTGGCGTCGAATTGGTTTCCTGTGTCCATCACTGTAGTCGACAAACAAAATGTGAGATGAAGAAGAAAAAGAAGGGGATGTCCGCGTCGGGACGTGTTGTGTTCGTACAACTAGGATTGACCAGAGTTCCATCGATTGTCTAAAGTTTCATCCCGATGGATTTTATAATAGTTATTCTTATCCATAAATTTATCCACTTAAACTAAGTCTCTTAATCTAAATCCGCATTCTTTTTCAATCCATGTTGTCGAGAACACTCGGAAAGTTAGAAAGAAAGAAAGCCGTATCGGAAATTAAAGAAACATAACATATACTTGGATGTCTTGGGGATTAATTGGGAGAAAGTTGTTATGTGTGGAAGAATTGGTAAATGGAGGAATTTTTGGGGATATAATAGCTCAGTTTCAACTTCTATATTGGGTCAACATGGGTCCACGTATTAACCAAGGTAAGGTTTCACTGGCTTGTTTAATTCTTTAGAATGGTTATAGCTTATTCTGTCTTATGTCAAACTTTAAAAAGCACTTTTTTTGTTCCTTGTCATAAATTATTTTTATTACTTTACTAAACCTTCACTTTGTTGTCCCCCAATAAATGTTTTTTTACCCAGATTTACTAAAAAAAAAACATGGTAAAAATAATAATTATGATAATTATTAACAATCATTATCCTCACCTTTGGAGTTCTTTCACTCTTTTAGGTTACTTCACATTACCTAGCCTAACCTAACAGACAGTATAAATAAATCATGCAACAAGTTAAATTTGTAGTGGAGCCAAAGAGATTTATTCAAAATTAAGTTCAGTAGGATTAATCAAGCCTTCCTCAATAACCTAACTAGAAACACAAACATACGCTACCGGGGTCTAGCAATAGCGGCCAGGGCAGCCGGTCGGGACTACAGTCCACCCCAAAGCCAAAGCAAAGTCCTTCAAAAGAGGGCAACTGTGTTACCCCATACAAATGGGAAATAGGCACACTAATAGATGATAAGTGCAGTGAACTATCTGCTACTAAAGGAACCTTCCATCAGGACGTCATGGCCATCTCACCCAAAAATAGATTTTTTCGCGAACTATATAGAGAGCTGTTGACCCTGGGTGCTACAACCTAGCATTACTTTACCTTATAGTTTAGAGACTTTTTACAGGAATGCTAGAACCTAATCTTGATAACCTAACCTAACCTAAATAGATGAGATGAGATTTGGTTTCCCTAACCTAAACTGCCACACAGATGCCAAATCTTGAGCATTTAGTCTAACTTAACGTTAAGTGTGTTCTCAACTTAACCTATCACAAGAGTTCCATATTCTAATATTTTGGATTGGCAATATAATTGAATATATATGATATCTGTCAAACAACCACAGCATATGGAAATTGAATCTAATATGTAATTGCTTTAAAAACCTAAAATCTATTTGTTTATCAATAAGGGTATAATAACTAGGATGAAAATAACATATCTTAGACCAGGAACTGTCTAAATACAGTAATTTCTATAATCATGTGTGATTCACCTAGATAAGAGTAATGCTTATCAATTTCACAATGATTTCCTTTACTGACTAATTAAGTTTGTACAGGCCACTGAGACTAACCGCCCAGTGTCTGTACCAAGCACAGAAATGGAGGAGACACGGATGGGTCAAGACTCGGGAGGAAGTGCCAGATCAACCTCTCAAAGGGCTGAAGATAGTTGTGGATAACAGGAGAATGGTAAGAGTTAAGCTTGGAAGGCCAATGAGACTAACCACCCAGTGTCTGTACCTAGCCCAGAACTGGAGGAGACACGGATGGGTCCCGACTCAGGAGGAAGTGCCAGACCAACCTCTCAAAGGTCTGAAGATTTAGAGTTGTGGATAACAGAAGAATGGTAAGAGTTGAGCTTGGACGTAAAGGTGAGGAATACACAGGCCAATGAGACTAACCGCCCAGTGTCTGTACCTAGCCCAGAACTGGAGGAGACACGGATGGGTCCTGACTCAGGAGGAAGTGCCAGATGAACCTCTCAACTCAGGAGGAAGTGCCAGATGAACCTCTCAAAGGGCTGAAGATAGTTGTGGATAACAGGAGAAAGGCAAGAGTTCCAAAGTTTGGACGTAAAGGTGAAGAATTAAACATGCCCAGACTACTCTCCGCGATAAGAGTTATCAAACGACATGTACCATGGGATAGGAAATGAAGTGGATTTTCTCAGACCCCATTCAGGCCACTCCGAAGGAGAGCCTCATCTCATTCTTCTGGCTATGGCCTCGTTGTGGCCCACTGCCGCTCGCATCAGGATGCTACCCCATGGTTTGTTAATAGTTTTACTCATATTCATTTATTGTCTTACACTGATTGGATACAAGGCCCTCATACAAAAGTTGTATTGATTTTTTCCTTTTCTATCTCATCCTTTCCTTCATATATCTCCCTAGACTACTTTTACAACCTATTGCCCTAACTCAACTCAAGGTAGACAGATATAAGAACAGGAATGCAAAACTTATGAAGACCCCAAATATTGATGAAAGTGGAGGACAGGAGAATATATTCAACTCCTCTCTTGTAAAAACGACAACAGATAATTTGTAATTATCCTTAGCAGTATAGCTCAGCTAGGACAAGTCATGTGTGACTCAATGCTAATGGAGTAATGAGACCTTCAATAACCTACTTAAGTCGAGGCCCTGAGAATGTAACAACCATACTTCTTGGCTGATAGAAGTTAGAGGAACTAGGGTACACTGAAGAAGATAGAAAATTCCTGAGTATACCTTATCATGAGCAAAGGTGCATTTGAGGAGACAGATCATCCATTTGGAAGATAATGGAGCAGTAGGCAATAAAAAATTGAACCAACCACCTAATGCCAGAACAAAAAGACTTGGATGTTTAGCAGCTATAGTCCATATCTTTTAGTGATGCATATTTGCACCGACTCGCGGCGGTGCCCTTTTAGCTCGGAAAAGTTTCCTGATCGCTGATTGATTAGAATTATCTTGTCCAACCAATCAGCGATCCGGAAACTTTTCCGAGCTAAAAGGGCACCGCCGCGAGTCGGTGCAAATATGCATCGCTAAAAGAAATGGACTATAGTTGGTGACTGGACTGGATTCAAAATTTTGGGCTATATATCCAGGCGATGGGGCCTGTGAGACCATTCAGCAACCAAGTGAAATTTTGGGAAAACATTGCAGTTACGTGAAAGAGAGAGAGAGAGAGAGAGAGAGAGAGAGAGAGAGAGACTCTCTCTACAAACCCCATTTAACCACCTTACCCAATCCCCTACCATATCCTCCCCCCTCCCCCCTGAAACCCTTTGGAAACATTCACTCACCCCTTCCACAACCTCCACCCCCCTCTCTCTAGTTCCCTAAACCCACTCCCCCTCCAACTCCCTCCCCCTACATCAGAACCGACTGAGAGTTTAATGCATACGAAATGAAGTGGATTTTCTCAGACCCCTTTCAGGCCATGGCGAAGGAGAGAGCTTCATCTCATTCTCCTCGCTATTGCCTCGTTGTGGCCCACTGCCGCTCGCATCAGGATGCTACCTCATGGTTTGTTGCGAGTTTTACTCATATTCATTTATTGTCTTTCACTGATTGGATACAAGGCCGTTATTATTATTATTATTACTAGCCAAGCTACAACCGTAATTGAAAAAGCAAGATACTATAAGCCCAAGGGCTCCAATAGGGAAAATAGCCCAGTAAGGAAAGGAAATAAGGAAAGTGAAATGAATTTTGTATGAATTATGAATAAAAGAACACGAAAGGTCTTCCTTTTAAGGATTTTGAATGGCGATACTATTGATAATAATAATAACATGGAAAGAGGAATGTTACCTTATAATCATGGTACCTAGACAGCCAATAGAGTTGATGCTGTGTAAGACAAATGAATGATTTCCTCCTATGGTTATTGAGGATAACCTCGTCAGAAGATCCCCTTTCTCTCTCTCTCTCTCTCTCTCTCTCTCTCTCTCTCTCTCTCTCTCTCAAGTATATCATCCATAGAGTAGGTTGACTGAAGATCAGAGGGTTTGAGATAACTTTTCTTGATGACTAGAACTTAGGACTCCAGGCAAGGAGGGATGTTGTGATAATCACACCAAGGAGAGAGAGAGAGAGAGAGAGAGAGAGAGAGAGAGAGAGAGAGAGAGAGTTTGTCGAATATAAGCTGTGCATTGGATTTTTTAAGAGAATATTCTAGTTAGCTCCGTCTTGAGCCAGGATTCGAACCATGAGAGAGAGAGAGAGAGAGAGAGAGAGAGAGAGAGAGAAAGAGAGAGAGGGGGGGGGAGACTGAGAGACTTCAGCACTCGACCTCAGGAAGATCAAAATCAAGATTTATAGCAGCCACTCATGTCAGTGACAGGTCCGGATAAAAGCCACAGAAAAAATAACCAGTAGTGAATCTTGCAGCAAACATTGTCGGTCTGGTGAGGTTGCAGCGACCAAAGGAATGAACGATCTTGAGCTGGACTCGAACCCCAGTCTGGCGATCACCAAGCTGAGACGTTACCAAAATATGCCAGATTATTAGAACTATAGTTTACTGTTATTAAATGATTATAAAAATCTAAACAAAATTGGGGTTCAATTGCATCTATAACCATTGGAAAATGGGGTTCAATATTACTTTTAACCAGTAACACTTGGGGTTCAATAGCATTTTCAAACAGTGCATTTAAACCCATAAAAATAGGGTTCAATTTCATTAAACCATATAACCAGTGAAATTGGGAATTTCAGGTCTTTATAACCAGTGAAATTGGGAATTTTAACTCTTTATAACCAGTGAAATTGGGAATCTCTAGTCTTTATAACCAGTGAAATTGGAATTTCAAGTCTTTATATCCAGTTAAAATGGGAATTTTAAGTTTTTATGTCCAGTGAAATTGGGAATTTCAAGTCATTAAAACCAGTGAAATTGGGAATTTCAAGTCATTAAAACCAGTGAAATTGGGAATTTCAAGTCTTTATAACCAATGAAATTGGGAATTTAAAGTCTTTATAACCAGTGAAATTGGGAATTTCAAGTCTTTATAACCAATGAAATTGGGAATTTTAAGTCTTTGTAACCAGAGAAATTGGGAATTCAAAGTCTTTATAACCAGTGAAATTGGGAATTTCAAGTCTTTAGAACCAGTGAAATTGGGAATTTCAAGTCTTTGTAACCAGAGAAATTGGGAATTTCAAGTTTTTGTAACCAGAGAAATTGGGAATTTAAAGTCTTTAGAACCAGTGTAATTGGGAATTTCAAGTCTTTAGAACCAGTGAAATTGGGAATTTTAACTCTTTGTAACCAATGAAATTGGGAATTTCAAGTCTTTAGAACCAGTGAAATTGGGAATTTTAACTCTTTGTAACCAATGAAATTGGGAATTTCAAGTCTTTATAGCCAGTGAAATTGGGAATTTTAAGTCTTTGTAACCAATGAAATTGGGAATTTAAAGTCTTTATAGTCAGTCAAATTGGGAATTTCAAGTCTTTATAACCAGTGAAATTGGGAATTTCAAGTCATTATAACTGGTGAAATTGGGAATTCAAGTCCTAATAACCAGTGAAATTAGGAATTTCAGGTCATTATAACCAATGAAATTGGTAATTTCTAGTCTTTATAACATGTGAAATTGGGAATTCTAAGTCTCTATAACCAGTGATATTGGGAATTTCAAGTCTTTATAACCAGTGAAATTGGGAATTTCATGTCTTTATAACCAGTGAAATTGGGAATTTCCAGTCTTTATAACCAGTGAAATTGGGAATTTCATGTCTTTATAACCAGTGAAATTGGGAATTTCCAGTCTTTATAACCAGTGAAATTGGGAATTTCAAGTCTTTATAATCAGTCAAATTGGGAATTTCAAGTCTTTATAACCAGTGAAATTGGGAATTTTAACTCTTTGTAACCAATGAAATTGGGAATTTCAAGTCTTTATAACCAGTGAAATTGGGAATTTCAAGTCATTATAACCAGTGACATTGGGAATTTCACGTCTTTATAACATGTGACATTGGGAATTTCAAGTCTTTATACCAGTGAAATTGGGAATATCAAGTCTATAAATCAGACAAATTGGGAATTTCAAGTCATTATAACCAGTGAAATTGGGAATTCAAGTCCTAATAACCAGTGAAATTAGGAATTTCAGGTCATTATAACCAGTGAAATTGGTAATTTCTAGTCTTTATAACCAGTGAAATTGGGAATTCCAAGTCTCTATAACCAGTCAAATTGGGAATTTCAAGCCTTAACCCGTTAAAATAGGGGTTTAGTATCTTGGTGCCCAGTCAAAATAGGATTTTTAATAGTCTTTATAACCAGTGTTTGTACAACCAACTTAAACAGGATATTTGATAGTCTTAATAACCAGTTAGAGAAGAGGGTTTAAATGGCTTTATAGCCAGTTTATCAGAGTAGCTTTTAAGCTTAATAAATATTTGATAAAATTGGGTTTGAGGCTTTTAGAACCCTTGGATAAGTGGGTTTTAATGTTTTATAACCTCTCGGTCAATGAGGCTGTAATGCTTTATAGCCAGTTTATAAAAGTGGACTTAATGCTTTATAACCAGTTTACAAAAAGTGGACTTAATGCTTTATAACCAGTTTATAAGAGTGGACTTAATGCTTTATAACCAGTTTATAAGAAGTGGACTTAATGCTTTATAGCCAGTTTATAAGAGTGGACTTAATGCTTTATAGCCAGTTTATAAAAGTGGACTTAATGCTTTATAACCAGTTTATAAAAGTGGACTTAATGCTTTATAACCAGTTTATAAAAAGTGGACTTAATGCTTTATAACCAGTTTAAGAGAGTGGACTTAATGCTTTATAACCAGTTTATAAGAGTGGACTTGATGCTTTATATCCAGTTTACAAAAAGTGGACTTAATGCTTTATAACCAGTTTATAAGAGTGGAATTAATGCTTTAAAACCAGTTTAAAAGAGTGGACTTAATGCTTTATAGCCAGTTTAAAAGAGTGGACTTGATGCTTTATAACCAGTTTATAAGAGTGGATAATGCTTTATAACCAGTTTATAAGAGTGGACTTGATGCTTTATATCCAGTTTACAAAAAGTGGACTTAATGCTTTATAACCAGTTTATAAGAGTGGAATTAATGCTTTAAAACCAGTTTAAAAGAGTGGACTTAATGCTTTATAGCCAGTTTAAAAGAGTGGACTTGATGCTTTATAACCAGTTTACAAAAAGTGGACTTAATGCTTTATAACCAGTTTATAAGAGTGGACTTAATGCTTTATAACCAGTTTATAAAAGTGGACTTAATGCTTTATAACCAGTTTATAAGAGTGGACTTAATGCTTTATAACCAGTTTATAAGAGTAGACTTAATGCTTTATAACCAGTTTACAAAAAGTGGACTTGATGCTTTATAACCAGTTTACAAAAAGTGAACTTAATGCTTTATAACCAGTTTATAAGAGTGGACTTAATGCTTTATAACCAGTTTACAAAAAGAGGACTTAATGCTTTATATCCAGTTTATAAAAAGTGGACTTGATGCTTTATAGCCAGTTTATAAGAGTGGACTTAATGCTTTATAACCAGTTTACAAAAAGTGGACTTAATGCTTTATAACCAGTTTACAAAAAGTGGACTTAATGCTTTATAACCAGTTTATAAGAGTGGACTTAATGCTTTATAACCAGTTTACAAAAAGATGACTTAATGCTTTATATCCAGTTTATAAAAAGTGGACTTGATGCTTTATAGCCAGTTTATAAGAGTGGACTTAATGCTTTATAACCAGTTTACAAAAAGTGGACTTAATGCTTTACAACCCTTTGATAAATGTAGCCATTGGCTTGTTTAACCCATAAACAGGGCTTATCAAAAGGGTCTCTTATTAAATCTAATTGTATTATAGCTGTGTCTGTGTTATAACTCAGAGAGGGTAATTTAGAAAAACAAAAGATTAATAAAACAAGTCCTGAGATGTGTGAGGGGGGAGGGGGTGCTTGCTGCTGGAGTAAAAAAGAGGGGGGTGGGTGGGAAGGGAGGTATTCGGTTTATGAAAACATCAGGAAAAAAAATTTAAATAGAGAAGGTACAAAATTTTCAGATATTTATAGATTTTCCAAAATTTCCCACCAACAGCTGAAAATTTTTGACCTTGATCTATATGGAGGGAAAAAAGAGAGTTGAGTTTATATAAAGTTCAAAATTTCCAGGTCTGGCTCAAACTTTCCTATACACCCCCTAAAAATAACTGAAAATTTTGACCTTAGTCCACATGAAGGTTTTTAAAAAAATATGTGGGGGAAGGAAAGACGAGATAGTGTTTTTTTCAAAATGTGTCAGACAACGTTTAAAAAATCATTTACATTATTATCTTTTATCAAAACGGCAGTGAAGTGTGCAATTCTGACTTAGATAAGCAAGGACTTCATTAACTGAGCCTTAGGAGATTCTAAATATTCTTCTAAAATGTCTTGAGATCAAACTTGGATGGCAATGCCAGGCCAGGACAAGCTACTGTGCCCCAATCTGATTAAAAAAAAGCTTAAGTTTTTATCTACAGCGAGAAAATACTACGTCATTCTAGCTTGTCTGGAAGACAAAACCATCCAGAGTAAATGGAATAGACAATTAAGACTACATACTCTATATACTATTTACTGTATCTCTAAAACAAGTTTCAATCCATAATTTGATGTCCCAGGCTCACTCAAGGAAGTGAAATTCTTCCACAGGGAACATAGTTACACACAACAGGTCATTAAAAAAAAAGACAGCAATATTTACAGCATGTGAGTTTCAAGGGTCAGAACACTCAGAGAGACCTTAAATACCAAATTCTTAATTATAAAAACCATAGCAACAGGCTGCTGAACTCTTGAAAGGAAAAATAAAATAAAACATTAGTTACAGGACATTGTTGAAGAGTTTAAAACCTCAATCTATCTTGTGCTAATTCGTAAGAAAGGGGGAGGGAGGGGGGAGGAGTGAGCATTGTGTTGGGGGAGTGGGAGGGAGAGGGGGAGTTTGTGAAAGGGTGTTTGCCACAACAACCAAACAGGGACGAAAATCAAAAACACATAGAAATGAGTAAGAAAATATTATTTTTCAACAATATGCTGTTAAAAGACTAACACGGCTCAAGCTAGGGCTAGTAAGGGGGTTGATACTCAAAATGGAAACGCAACCCAAAAACTATATCTCCTGATATCCTTTTATACGAGGTCCACCTCGACAGGACCCGGGGCACACCCGCGCCCACTTCTATCACCACCACACACCCTCTCTTTCGGGCAAGCGCCCCCTAAAAGGGGGACGCGACCCGAGGACGGACTTCTGCCGGAGGACGACCTCTCTCTTACCTTGGGCAGCGCAGCGAGCGCCTGCTGTTTGACATCCCAGACGAGGTCGTCCTTGTGAAACTGGAGGCACTTCTCGACCTTCAGTTCTGGAACGTTGATCCTCAGCACCACTTCCTCGCCGACGCTAGAGGCCGAGGACGACCCGGCTCCGGCCGAGCCGGAGGCAGAGCTGACGCTCGCCCCGTCCTCCATGACTACACTCCGAGACCTGGAATAGGACGGAGGACTGATGAAATACTGAGTTCTGCAACTATCTGCTTATCTATTTATACCATAAACATAACAATTAGCACAATGGATGCACCTTAATCTTTGAAGACGCCTCGACTAGGGGATCAAGTGTCTTAATCATAAGTATAAATAGTTATCCTACTTATTATCAGCAATCCCTAACAAAAATAATTAGCAAATAACAATATATAATAGAAATATCTAATAAAAATGCTAGGTGTAAATCATTGGTATTGCTACCATGCACAAGATAACAGATATGGTAACCTTTAATAATACTAGATGGCAGATGATTATTTGCTGGCGTATTCAAGATGTCATAGCCAAACACACAATGGATAGTAAGTATTGAGTAATTCCAGTAACTGATTAATCTACAAATTCATTAAGTTATACACCAACATACACACTACATAACAGCTACTGATTGATTAATAAATTCATGATACAACAGCAGTAGCTAGCATCAGCTGACTGGCTGAACATACGCACAAGGTAAAAGATAATGATTTGCTGGCAAATATGTAACACCATAGCCCCCATACACACACAAATAACTGGTATTATAGCAGATAGCTACTGATGAGCTGACAAATCATTGATAAACACACTAATGAGGAGTAGCTAGGGATTAGCTCATACCAAAACAGAAATGCTACCTAAGCAAGGTGATTGGATTACTTGGTGACAATAAATGTCACCTTCTTGTAGAAATTCATATTCCCCATAGGACTGACAAAGACAATGATTAAAATGCAGTCTAGATGAAGATAGGAGGGGATGTCTGGTAGGATATGTGATGCTAGGTTAGGATATATCATGTAGCCTTATCATTTTTTGGTGCCCTATGTCAGGGTTAGGATGGTAGGCACTGTACAAGTAGGACATGGTACCTTCATGTAGGTTAGGTTAGTGTGATTCACTGTATTTCCCTCCCCACAAAAAAGTTTTCCAAAATAGTCCTCAACATATATAAATAAAGGGGGTGGGTGTAATAAATTACCTAAATCTAAAAAAAAATGAATATAAAATACATTTTATATTTGTATTTGAATATAGGTTTAAAGCAACCTTTCAAATATCTTTTACAGTAACACTGATAAATAAGTTACATTTCAATGTAAGCCTTACTCATTACTCCTTAACTAAACTCAGCTCATGAACGGGTGTTGGACCCATAACTCCCCTAAGGATACTTTGTCTTAAACGTTTCTAAAGCTGCTGCTTCTCACAATCCCATGCCGTATGCCGTTTCAAGCCAGCATTGTGCCTAAACTATCCTAGGATTGCTATTTCCCTCGACTGTTCTCAGAACAACGTGCCCATGATGTTACCCGGGGACTGCCATGTTAAACACTGCCCAGAAACTGTAGTACTCAGTGTTCCCCCAGCTATTTCAAGTCTACTATGCTCCTGAGTTGTCGAAGGCAGAACAGGCTGTTCACTAATACGGGAGGCTGCGAGTCTACCTAAATTTCAAAGTCTTACTATAACTACCACTGAATACGACTGTAGTTTTTGTTACAAGTATATTCTTTGCTATCCTGCAAAACTACAAATTTCAGTTTTGGGGGGACATCTTTAAATATTTGCCAAAACTACTTTAAGTGAGAAAATATGCAGCATAGGACAAGGAATGTAGTTGAAAAAAAGTCCAATGATCTGTTATTCTCGATTAAAATATATTCCAATAATAGATGTGTAGCGATACACTAGATCTTAAAAAATGAGGATATCTTCATGCTGTATTTCTAATTTATTCCTATTTCCTACATCCTTCAGTTGCAAAGGGATGTTTTCATCAGTTTTGCTTAGGCCTTAGTGTAACCTAACCAGATTTTTTAAAACTAACCTAATTCTGCATAACTTTTAAAACCTATGCTAGCACACGTACCACAATTAAAGATAATGCTGAGGTGAAAAAAAATATATATAGATTTATAAAACCAATAAGTTTCAAAACCAGGTAGGCCTATTAAAGATAGCTGGAAAAACATACTGATATGGACAAGACCTACTAGGCCTAAGTACTGATATATATTGTAATCTCTTCGGATAAAGTGACATAGGCCTATAAAGATATTGGGTAAATCCTAATGATATGGACCAGGCCTATTAGTCCTATTGACTGATTTATATTGTAATCTCTACTGATAAAATGATATAGGCCTAACAATGAGCTTCATGTCAGTAATCTAAAGCATGTGCCTACATCAAATTGAACTTATCATGTTTGATGTCATTAGTTTATGGTAAGATGATAATAAGTCCTGCATGTATGTCCAAACCCCATTGCATAATGTTAAAAGT
>NC_090758.1:78042119-78045332 GCF_036898095.1 Palaemon carinicauda
GAGGGAAGAAGAGAGAGAAAGGGGAAGTTGAGAGAGTGAGGGGGCATTGAGAGGGGAGAGAATTACCCCCTTTTCAACTCCTCCCCTTCAACTACCCTTAATGGCAGGTCGTAACTACCGTAACTACCGAATTCCTTATCCGTTGTTTCAATGGCTCCTCCCCCTCTCTCGTTTCCCTTCCCCCAGGGCATTTAACGCAGCGTTGCCACTTCTAATGAGGAGACGGTGCAGCGTTGCCATGTCTACTAGAGGGTGAAATTAAGGAATTTGATTTTGCGAAGATATTTTGGGAAATAAATTGTTTATTTACTGAAACATTGAGTTAATTTAGGTGGAATATTAATGACATATCATTTTATCAATGAAAATTTACATTTATATAAGTTAATAAACCATCTTATATCATTAATTCAATTCTGAAATACATATTTAAGGTCTTGAAACCAACTTAAAGCTAACTGGGGGACTCACAGCCCAAGCAAACGTGAGCTAATCACTGTACCACTTAATAAATTTCCACACATTGGCTGAGGTGCTTTAAAAACGAGCTACCCACAATAGTTGACAGACTATCAGCCCTATCATCCAAGCATTTAGCTTGAGATGGATAAAAATCATCTCTCTCTCTCTCTCTCTCTCCTCTCTCTCTCTCTTTTTATATATAATTTTTTTCACTGGTAATTTGGCTATGACGTCATTTGTTTAGTGACGTCACAAGTAATATTTATATCATTGCACTGTCTCTCTCTCTCTCTCTCTCTCTCTCTCTCTCTCTCTATATATATATATATATATATACATACTGTATATATATATATATATATATAGAGAGAGAGAGAGAGAGAGAGAGAGAGAGAGAGAGAGAGAGCAATTGATATACATATTACTTGTGACGTCACTAAACAAATGACGTCAAGCGAAGTTACCAGTGAAAAAAATATATATATGAGAGAGAGAGAGAGAGAGAGAGAGAGAGAGAGAGATTCTTCCCTCTAAACACTTCATGAACAACGTAGACCCCCCCATCTTATCGGAAGTACTTCTGATAGAGAGATAAAGGCTACTTATAAGAGCGATACTTGAAAGAAAGAAAGATAAGAGAGAAAAACACATGCTTGGGGGTCACTTGGTACGGAGAGTGTTGACATACATTTCTTAACTCTTGAGAGAGAGAAAGAGAGAGAGAAGAGAGAGAGAGAGGAGAGAGTATTATAAATGAGAGAAATCAACAAGTATTGTACACAATATTTTAAACTTTTTTCCTTTAATTAACTAAAGCAGTAAGTTATGTACGTGGTAATAAGTTGAATATTGTGGGTCGCCGCTTATATCAATAGCCAATATATATATATATATATATATATACACACGTTATACGTATATATAAACACACACACACATACATATATATATATATATATACATTTCTTTCCGATCACGATGAATGTCATAGCCAAAAGTATGACTTACTCGGTCTCTCACCGTCCTTTGGGTAGGGTAAGAGGCATCAGTCATACCCTGATGAGAGAGCATACTGCGATAGGTACACTCGGAAACCACAATCTCCCATAAATTGCCCAAACTGCCATGTTGTAGTTAGGAAAGGGGGAGGGAATGGGAAGGTTCAATCTGCGTTTGCATTTCTGTATAAATAATTGGCCTTCATTTTGACGGGTCATGTACAACTAGTTATAAAATAATCAAAGAAACCAATTATAAATTCCTAACCCCCCCTCTCTCTCTCTCTCTCTCTCTCTCTCTCGCTGATCTCCTTGTCCACCGTGACCTGACCTTTGAAGTCGAGTCAACCTGACCTCTATTGTCCTTGCTAATTCTCAAGGGAGTCTCTCTCTCTCTCTCTCTCTCTCTCTCTCTCTCACTTGCTGATCTCATTGTCCACTGCGACCTGACCTTTGAAATCTAGTTAATATGACCTCTATTGACCTTGCTAATCTATCTCTCTCTCTCAGTTGCTGATCTCATTGTCCACCGTGACCTGACCTTTGAAGTTGAGTCAACCTGACCTCTATTGTCCTTGCTAATTCTCAAGGGAGTCCTCTCTCTCTCCTCTCTCTCCTCTCTCTCTCTCTCTCACTTGCTGATCTCCTTGTCCACCGTGACCTGACCTTTGAAGTTGAGTCAACCTGACCTTTATTGTCCTTGCTAATTCTCAAGGGAGTCTCTCTCTCTCTCTCTCTCTCTCTCTCTCTCTCTCACTTGCTGATCTCATTGTCCACCGTGACCTGACCTTTGAAATCTAGTTAATATGACCTCTATTGATCTTGCTAATCTATCTCGCTCTCTCTCTCTCTCTCTCTCTCTCCTCTCTTGCTGATCTCCTTGTCCACCGTGACCTGACCTTTGAAGTTGAGTCAACCTGACCTCTATTGTCCTTGCTAATTCTCAAGGGAGTCTCTCTCTCTCTCTCTCTCTCTCTCTCTCTCTCACTTGCTGATCTCATTGTCCACCGTGACCTGGCCTTTGAAATCTAGTTAATATGACCTCTATTGACCTTGCTAATCTATCTCTCTCTCTCTCTCTCTCTCTCTCTCTCTCTCTCAGTTGCTGATCTCATTGTCCACCGTGACCTGACCATTGAAGTCGAGTCAACCTGACCTTTATTGACCTCGCTAATTCTCGAGGGAGTCTCTCTCTCTCTCTCTCTCTCTCTCTCTCTCTCTCTCTCATTTGAAATAACAAATTCTTATGTCGACTAAATTCTGAATGAAATATATTTCCTAAGATCAAAGATTGTCACGGGTTTTTGAAGATTGATTAAATTTTTACTTTAAGAGGATACCTTATCCACCATTTAAGAAAGATATCTTTAACTATAGTCCTCCGCAAAGATTCCAGGCGAAATAGGCCCCGCCCCCCGATGACTTATAATGCTTCAAGGGGATGTATTGTGACTGCTACTAATTCTGGAGACAACATGATTGGCTATGACGTCATCAGGGGGTGGGGCTTATTTTGCCAGGAGGCAAAATGCGGGAGACAACATGATTGGCTATGACATCATCAGGGGGTGGGGCTTATTTTGCCGGGAGGCAACATGATTGGCTATGACGTCATTAGGGGGCAGGGATTATTTCGTCCGGAATCTCTGCAGTGACTATAGCGATATGAGAAAATGTTGCTCCCTCTAAATAGTTCATAATTTAGCTACCTTTCTCACGAAGGATAGCATGTCTACCTTCTGGAGATACACAT
>NC_090758.1:78045832-78175832 GCF_036898095.1 Palaemon carinicauda
GGAGGCACTTATTAAAAACGTTGATAGATGGCCAAACAAATAGGTTGACATGTGACCTATAAACAAATGATGCAACACCTTCCCACCCCCTCCCCTATTCCTAACTACACTGCTGGTTCGGCAATTTGTGTGAGATTATAGTTTCCGAGTGTACCTCTCGGAGTACCCTCTCTCACCAGGGTATGACTAATCACACTCCCTCTTTATATAGGAGATTATCTACACTAAAAGAAATTGTAAATACATTTAAATCGATATAAAAAAACAGGAATATAGACAAAAATACAAAACCTATCATTAATACGAAAATACACGAGAGAGAGAGAGAGAGAGAGAGAGAGAGAGAGAGAGAGAGAGAAACCTACACAGCAATATACACAAAAATTAGAATATTAATTAATACGAGAATCAATGTCAGAGAGAGAGAGAGAGAGAGAGAGAGACCAGCACAGCAATATAGACAAACAACAGAACTATTAATAAATACGAAAATACACAACAGAGAGAGAGAGAGAGAGAGAGAGAGAGAGAGAGAGAGAGACTCTTAGAACATCTCTCTGGGTCTGTAGGCCAAAATCCCACGTAACCCGCCTCCCACCCACCCTTTTACCCCCCCCCCCTCCCGCCCCCCTTTCCAGAGCTACTTGGAATTCAAGTAACAGTTTAGCCCAGTAACACTTCTTCTGGATCTGACATGCGTCTCAGGAACACTGACATCCCCGTTAAGCATCAATGAATTTGAGATGTATAACTGAATACTGTATAAGTTTACTTGTTTACTTGTTTTGGGTTTAAATCCAACCCTCCACTGAAGTCGAGTGAACTACTTCTCGGGCGGGTCCATATCAATCATCTAACGAAACATTTTCATTCTAACTTATACAATTCCTTGATTGTAGCATCTTCCAAATCATATGATCTTGTGAAAAGTAAGGTCTTTAGTTTCTTCTTAAATTCAATTGCTCCCTTTAGGTCCTTCATTTCAGTTGGCAGTTTATTATAATGTCTAGGCGCACAGTAGCTAAAAGCCCTTTCACCAAATTTACTATTTGTTCTTGGTTCAGATAGCCTATGTTTGTCACTCATGTGTCTTATGTTAACATTTGTTTCTAGTTCTAGTTTGTTCAGGCATTCTTTTAGATATATTGGTTCATTTTGGTTCAGTATCTTAAACGTTAGTAAGAGTAGCTTGTATTCAATTCTCGCCTTTACCGGCAGCCAGTGTAATTTAATTAGTGCAGGGGTAATTCTATCCCTATTGTGTAGTCCTTTTATTAATCTAGCGGCTCTGTTTTGTACTCTGAATTTTCTTCAGCTGATAATTTGGTAAGCCATAGAACAGTGAGTTGCAGTAATCAGTATAATCTGTTGGTTGGTGACATGGGCCTTTGGATATATGTATGTATGTATGTATGTATGTATGTATGTATGTATGTATGTATATAAACACATACATATAATATACATACACACATTATATATACAGCATATAGTCTTCCACCATCACCAATTTGCACTGACCACAGTGGTGATTTTAATAGGCCAAACTTTAGCCATGAATAAAGACATGTCTGAGGCCTTTGTCCTGCAGTGAACTAGAAACGGCTGCATTTTTTAATATATATATATATATATATATATATGTTTGAGTATATAATTAATATATATTATGTGTATTAGTTCACTAAACGTTCAGCAGGGCTCCACAAGGCACTAGAAGAGTTGGAAGACCCAGACCTACACGGCTGAGGACTATGAAGCGCGAAGTAGATGATGATGAATGGAGAAGTATTGGATTAAAAGCTCAAGATAGAGACGACTGGGGAAATGTAACCGAGGCCCTTTGCTGCAATAGGCGTAGGAGGATATAATGATGATAATGATGATTTATGTGTATACAAAAACACTTAAGAATTCATCTCTAAAAGCCGGCATAGAAGGTTTACATATAAGAGCAAAATATAAACAAACAAACACAGACTAACAACTACACCCAACAAAAGGTCAAAGGTAAAGACCAAACACGTGGCACAAAAGGTCAGGTCAGGAAGAAACGCATCCCAGTAATGACGCCCTTCCTTCGAAAGGGGGTAATTTTCCAATCCTTTGGGAGAGGCTCCTTCACGCCCTTGGAGAGGGAGTAGGAAGCTGAGGCAAAGTGAATTCCTTAAAAGGTTTAAAGGCCACTCATGAATGGAAGAGGTAAGAGACAGTGACATTGCCTAGTAAGCAGGACAATGCCCTAGAGACTGACCATATATACATATGATCAACACCCACGCTTCCTATCCACCCAAGCTAGGACCAAGGAAGGCCAGACAATGGCTGTTGATGGCGCCTTCCCCCCCCTTGGAAAGGGAGTAGGAAGCTGAGGCAAAGTGAATTCCTTAAAAGGTTTAAAGGCCACTCATGAATGGCAGAGGCAAGGGACAGTGACATTGCCCTAGTAGGCAGGACAATGCCCTAGAGACTGACCATATATACACATGATCAGCGCCCCAAGCCTCCTCTCCACCAAAGCTAGGACCAAGGAGGGCCAGGCAATGGCTGTTGATGACTCAGCAGATAGAACTATAGGCTTCCCCAAACCCCGCATCCTTAGTTTACAAGGGTGTTGAGGTTGCAGCGACCAAATAAACTAACGAGTCTGAGCGGGACTCGAACCCCAGTCTGGCGATCACCAGGCAAGGACGCTACCACCAGGCCACAATACAAGTTTTAAAATCAATAAATTTAGGCTATTTAGCCCAGTGTTAGGGCCTGTAAGACCATTCAACAATCATGTGTACCTATTAGTTGCACTCTGAAGTAGAGTTTACGAGAAGTTGGACAGCAAAACGGAAGAAATTAAGTAGAAAGGAAGGCAGAGAAGGATATATTTTTCCCTGTTGGGGCCCACAGTCTCCTACCAGGTACACGATTCACTGACCAAATCAACGTAAACACAATATAGTTTAATGGAATCTTTATAGGGAGATTTCTTAGCCAACCTGATAGTTAATCTTTATACAGATTTTTCTAGCCAACTGATAGTTAATCTTGGAGAGTTTTCTAGCCAACAGAGTTAATATTTATAGTCTTTTTCTAGCCAACAGATAGTAAATCTTATGAGATTTTTCTACCCAACAGAGTTCATCTTTATATAGAGATTTTTATAGCCAACAGATAGTTAATCTTAGAGAAAGTTCTAGCCAACAGAGTTCATCTTTATAGTTTCTTTTCTAGCCAACAGATAGTTAATCTTAAGAGATTTTTTCTAGCCAACAGATAGTTTAATCTTAAAGAGGGTTTTCTACCCAACAGAGTTCATCTTTATATAGAGTTTTTATAGCCAACAGATAGTTAATCTTAGAATTTTCTAGCCAACAAAGTTCATCTTTACAGATTTTTTCTAGCCAACCGATAGTAAATCTTAAGAGAGTTTTCTAGCCAACTGAGTTCATCTTTATATAGAGGTTTTATAGCCAACAGATAGTTAATCTTTATAGAAAGCTTTACTAGCTAACAGAGAGTTATAGAGAGTTTGCCTAACCAATAGTTCATCTTTATAGACCCTTTCTACCCAAGAGACAATGCTAATAGTGAAATTTCTAGCCAACAGATAGTTTAAAGGAATATATCAATCGCTCTTACTTTCCATAGGCTAGAGACGGCTATTCTGCAGGAATCAAGACTGCAGAGAATGAAAATTTACGTAGCTAACTTTTAGGGCGTGAAACTGCAACCCCTACACCCTTTACCTCGACCAAAGTAGACGCTGGTATTAAAAGATATCTCTAGAATGTGAAAACCAAGTTCTGAACTGCACACCTCAACCTCAGCACTTCAGCTAACAACCTTAGCACTTCAGCTAACAAGATTAGCACTTCAGCTAACGACAAGATCAAGAAATGTAATTAAGCATTTTTGTTTTGTCTTCTGATGGAAGGGCGTGGCACTCCTGAAGCCATCCTACCTTCCTAGCTGTCACTCAGTCCGTTAATCCAATTACATAATTAAGCAGACATCGCCTCCGCACAGAGAGGAACATGGAACACTTTGAATAAACAACCAGTTCGGGGAAGAAGAGAGAGCAAATCCTGCCGAGACATATTATTATCGTTTCGAAATTTCGAATACGTGTTGCCGTTTCAAAATCAGGGTGAATATTTTATTTGCTGTTTTTTAAATATTTTTTAATTGTTCATTATTTTTGGTAGTGTATTTATTTCCTTATTTCCTTTCCTCATTGTGCTATTTTTCCCTGTGGGAGCCTTTGGGATTGTAGCATCTTGCTTTGCCAACTAGGGCTGTGGCTTAGCTGGTAATAATAATAATAATAATAATAACAATAATGTGAGCAATCATATTTTTTACCCCTCTCTCTCTCTCTCTCTCTCTCTCTCTCTCTCTCTCTCCTTTTCTGCTCCGAAGCATTGATACATAATAATAATAATAATAATAATAATAATAAAAATGTTAATAACAATAATGATAATGACTATAATAATAAGGGATAATAAAGATAAATCTCGGTTGTAAAGTCACATCTCTAACTCTCAATACAAACTGTTATTTCACAACCTCAAACACAACCTCCCTCCTTTACTAATTTACAATCACCAAAGTCTTCCACTCTGGAAGCCTCAGACGAACCTGACACAGTAACCCCTCCTCGACACATTGTTTGCCATTTCGATTTTTCGAACACAAAAGTTCGCCATTGACAGAACCCGGATTCATAGATGGTGTTATGAAGTCTGGAAGACTTTCTGGGGGGAGGAGGAGGAGGGGGGAGTGGGGAGGAGGGGGAGGAGGGGGGAGTGGGGAGGAGGGAGAGAGAAGTCTTGAAGACTTTCTGGGGGGAGGGGAGAGGAGGGGGGAGTGGGGAGGAGGGAGAGAGAAGTCTTGAAGACTTTCTGGGGTTGGTCTTCCCCGTCCAAGGCCAGACGATGGGGAGGGGGGAGAGGAAAGGGGAAGGGGGAGAAGGGAGAGAGGGGGAGAAGGGAGAGAGGGGGGAGAGAGGGAGAGAGGGGGAGAAGGGAGAGAGGGGGAGGGAGAGATGGGAAAAGGAGGGAAGAGGAGGATTAAGTTAGGACATGTCACCTCCTGTTGAAACCCTGCTGATAAAACACAGTAAGTTGATATTTTGTAGGACCATCTCATTAGATACTTTTCTTTTCACAGAAAGTGGCATCTTACTTTACATAATCTCATTTATATATATATATATATATATATATATATAAAAAACAAATGCAGCCGTTTCTATTCCACTACAGAACAAAGGCCTCAGGCAAGTCTTCAATAATTACTGATAAATGCTTCTGAGTGGGCAAGGATTCGAACCTAGGGGGTTTAGCCAGTTTTCATTACCACGCTGGCCAGTGCGGATTGCTGACGGTGGGAGATTTTCGTCTGACCGCTCACAGCAAACCAACCAAGTATAGATAGCCCTGACTAGCACAGCTTTGCTGATCACGGCGATACACAAACCCTTTCACCACGTTTAGGTATCAACATTTCCCATTAGCCTTCAGAAGCTAAAACGTAAACAATGATAACATTAAGACTAGGCCTACTGGTATTACATTTACTATTGCAGCTATTATATCTAAATAATAAATAAAACAGACTTATAAACAAACAAACAACAACAAAACAAGTCATAACAGCTATAAAAAGCATCTAACAACAACAACAACTCCAAATGATATCACAACCAGGACCTCAAAGAACAACAATTTGTTTTAGGATATTTGGCCAATGACTTTCAAAAACATGCCCAAGGGGCATTGCCCACGGCCTCCCAAGATCCTTAAAGGTACCGAGAGCATTAGTAGAAAGAGTTCACCAGAGAGAGAGAGAGAGAGAGAGAGAGAGAGAGAGAGAGAGAGAGCACCACATTCTATTCCGTCCAGGACGTTCACCCTTGAGCGAATTTCGGAGAGACTGCCCCAGGCGTTTTTTATACTTTTTTAGTTGTCATTCTCGTAAACTCGTGAATATTGAACTCTGGAGGCAACCTTCGCGTTTTTATGAGCAATCATTGCTTAGAGGGGGGAAGAGCAATGCTCGATAGCTATTGACAATGACTGTGTGAACTTGTGAAATGTTTTAAAAATTGCTAAGACATTGGTGACTTCTATACCGGCCAGAAGTCCTTATGCGTGCCCGGGGTGAAGGAATAGATGCCAGATGCCGCCATATACCAATGTCACGTAATGGTGGTAATGTATATGGACTTATTTTCGTAAAATATAGTATGTACCGAGAGAGAGAGAGAGAGAGAGAGAGAGAGAGAGAGAACCCTTTTTCAGGTAGAGAGTTGATGGTTATTTTCTGATAATTGGTGATAACTTGAATAAATTCCATAGTTACTACTAAGTTCATATTGCTCTCTCTCTCTCTCTCTCTCTCTCTCTCTCTCTCTCTCTCTATATATATATATATATATATATATATATTATATATATATAAACATTATACATAAACTAGTGTACGGGCCCCGTCAAAAATGACGATATTTACATAGGCACTAACCAGGCACCATCATCTCACCAGGGCATGACTACTCCCTCTCTTCCCCATCCCGAGAAACGGGGAGAATTGAGTGTACAGGATAAAACAAAAAGAATAATATATCATTCAATATACATATAGCCATCTATAAAAAATATTGTAAAGTACCAAACTATAAGAGGAAAAGAAATTTATAGACGAAATTAATAATTCAGGTATTGTATAGTCTCTGAGAGAGAGAGAGAGAGAGAGAGAGAGAGAGAGAGAGAGAATCACACACAAACACATTTACACACTCCTATATAGTAGGGATACCTTTACCTTGATGAAAGGGTTTGAGTATAGCCATGACCGGAAGAGATGTACAAGTCAGAGCCACCCATACTAGGTTGGTTTGCTGTGAGCGATCAGACGAAATTCTCCCACCATCACCATCCTTTCTGGCCAGTGTGGTGATGAAAACTGACCAAACCCCAGGCATGAATGTGGACATGTCTGGGGCCTTTGTCCTGCAGTGGACTAGAAACAGCTGCATTTGTTTCTAAATACACATACACTTAAAGCTCACCACCATCACGTCAAGCCCTCTGAAGAACATTGCGTAAGTGTGGCTCTAAAACCTAACCGTTACTCAACTGTGGTTGTTCACAGACAGTAAGGAATGACAATATTTTCTGGAGTCATTTACCCTTCTATAGACACCTGGGTCGACTGAAGGGCGGTAGCCCGGGCTCGAACAACGGAACATTTAGAAGCGATTTCGAGTATCTGTGCAATGAAAGGCTAGAGGGCGGTAGCCCGGGCTCGAACAACGGAACATTTAGAAGCGATTTCGAGTATCTGTGTAATGAAAGGCTAGAGGGCGGTAGCCCGGCTCGAATAACGGAACACACACACACATATATATATATATATATATATACTATATATATATATTTATATAAATACATATAAATATTATATATAAATATATATATATATATATAGTATACATATAAATATTATATATATATATATATATATATAAATATACATATATAAATATATATATTTATATATATATACATATATAAATATATATATATACATATATATATATATATATATATATTTATATATGTATATATATATTTATATATGTATATATATATATAAATATATATATTTATATATGTATATTTATATATATTTCTATATATATATATATATATTATACATAAACTAGTGTACGGGGCCCGTCAAAATGACGATATTTACATAGGCACTAACCAGGCACCATCATCTCACCAGGGCATGACTACTCCCTCTCTTCCCCATCCCGAGAAACGGGGAGAATTGAGTGTAACAAGAAAAAAATAATATATACATTCAATATACATATAGCCATTTATATAAATATTTGTAAAGTACCAAACTATAAGAGAAAAGAAATTTATAGACGAAATTAATAATTCAGGTATTGTATAGTCTCTGAGAGAGAGAGAGAGAGAGAGAGAGAGAGAGAATCACACACAAACACATTTACACACTCCTATATAGTAGGGATACCTTTACCTTGATGAAAGGGTTTGAGTATAGCCATGACCGGAAGAGATGTACAAGTCAGAGCCACCCATACTAGGTTGGTTTGCTGTGAGCGATCAGACGAAATTCTCCCACCATCACCAATCCTTTCTGGCCAGTGTGGTGATGAAAACTGACCAAACCCCAGGCATGAATGTGGACATGTCTGGGGCCTTTGTCCTGCAGTGGACTAGAAACAGCTGCATTTGTTTCTAAATACACATACACTTAAAGCTCACCACCATCACGTCAAGCCCTCTGAAGAACATTGCGTAAGTGTGGCTCTAAAAACCTAACCGTTACTCAACTGTGGTTGTTCACAGACAGTAAGGAATGACAATATTTTCTGGAGTCATTTACCCTTCTATAGACACCTGGGTCGACTGAAGGGCGGTAGCCCGGGCTCGAACAACGGAACATTTAGAAGCGATTCGAGTATCTGTGCAATGAAAGGCTAGAGGGCGGTAGCCCGGGCTCGAACAACGGAACACACACACACAAACACACATATATATATATATATATATACTGTATATATATACTATATATATATTATATATATATCATATATATATTATATATATCATATATATATTATATATATCATATATATATTATATATCATATATATATATATATATATATACATATATAAATATATATACATATATATATATATATATATATACTCAAGACCACCATGAAAAGCCCCATTTTCTCCAACAAATAACTTCCGGTAAAAATTATCCCCATTTGCTCACCCACTTGAAAGCAATTGCTGCCTTTTATAATCGCGTGATCAAAAAACACAAACTCAGCAAACATTTTTCGTAACTGCGCTATATGTAACCGTGATCTTTATTACAGGGAGAAAATTGTATGGTTGGAGCATGTTACTAGCGGTTTATAGTCATATCTCCTGTTGTTACATGATTCATTCACCCACCCACGCTCTCCTCTCTCTCTCTCTCTCTCTCCTCTCTCTCTCTCTCTCTCTCTATTATAATAGCGAAGAGGAACTATCAACATGATACAGACTATTGCCTAAGTATATTCTATAGACCTAACTCGGGACTATCTCCTGATAGGCCTAGGTTGGCCGAGAGAGAGAGAGAGAGAGAGAGAGAGAGAGAGAGAGAGAGAGAAATACCAAACATCTTCCCCTGAACAACAATTTGAGAGCTACCACGTGCTCAGAAATTAAACTATCCTGATAGGCCTAGGTTGGGAGAGAGAGAGAGAGAGAGGAGAGAGAGAGAGAGAGAGAGAGAGAGAATACCAAACATCTTCCCCTAAACAGTTTGAAACCTACCACGTGCTCAGACATTAAACGATGCCACTCAAGATGGCAACACTTAATATCTACCCGCCATTTACAATCATTTTGCGATTTCCAAAAACTCTCTCTCTCTCTCTCTCTCTCTCTCTCTCTCTCTCTCTCTCTCTTTTTAGCTTCCGTTAACGCTAGCAATCAGAGAACTAGCCTACCTGTGGTTAAAGGTTTGGGGCAAGCCCCAAATCATAGCAATAGGGTGCATAGAAAATGGGAGACACTCCCTCTTTAGAAAACTACATATTATAACTATACATTTAACTTTCTTCTAAATTGGGCAAGGCTGGGTTACAATTTTGGCCTAAAATAGGTGTAGTGTGTTGGAAGAATCTATTATAACCTATGAAATGAATATAGTTATTAAGCAAATATTAATGTTAATTGTTAAATCCGGTAGTATGTTATCAAAATGCATGTGTATAGCTTAGAAAATAAATAAGGAAATAAACTACTATGGTCTTCCACTGTTGGGTTAGAGTTCTCTTGCTTGAGGGTACACTCGGGCACACTATTCTATCTTAATTTCTCTTCCTCTTGTTTTCCCAGTTTTTTTCTAGTTTATAAGAGAAATATTTGTTTAGGTGTTGGCTGCTGTTCTTAAAATATTCTATTATTAACTTGTTTCCTTTTCTCACTGGGCTATTTTCCCTGTTGGAGCCCTTTTGGACTTATAGCATCCTGCTTTTCAAACTAGGGTTGTAGCTTGGCAAATAATATGTTTATATTATTATTAATATTACTAGCCAAGCTACAACCCTAGTTGGAAAAGCAAGATGCTATAAACCCAAGGGCTCCAACAGGGAAAAATAGCCCAGTGAGGAAAGGAAATAAGTTAATTAATATATTATGAGAATAAATTAACAATATATCATTCTAAAAACAGTAACAGCGTCTAAACAGATATGTCCTATATAAACTATTAACAATGTCAAAAACAGATATGTCATATATAAACAATAAAAAGACTTATGTCAGCCTGATATATATATATATATATATATATAAATCACACATTAATATATATAATCATTATGAATATTTTATGGTTCACTGGCCCTAAGATTGAGTCCAGCATAAAGAGTAGGTGGGGGGGGGGGAAGAAAAAAAACTTGCCCCTATTAAAAAATAACTTATAGGCCTAACCGGTTTAATGAGATACAAAATCACTAGAAAGTTATGAAAAGTAGTTAATTTTATTTGTTAAAAACATGTTACAAATTGGAGTATTTTTTCGTATAATAAAAGTAGACTTATTTTAAATATAGGTATATACCCATAATAGTCTTAAAACCATATAATATTAAAATTATTAGATGTATTAATAAGTTTATATTTCATTCTGTTTAGGTAGTGTTTAATAACGCATTTGGGCCTATATATTCAGTTAATAAGACTGGTATTATTAATAGTAGTACTAGCTAAGATACAGTGGTTGGAAAAGCAGACTGCTATTAGCCTAAGGATTCAAACGGGGAAAGCAGTCCAACGAGGAATGGAAATAAATATAATAAACTATAGATTGAACATTCAACTAATTCTGTTTACAAGAACCATTTTGTGAGAGAGGAGAGAGAGAGAGAGAGAGGAGAGAGAGAGAGAGAGAGAGAGAGAGAGAGAGAGAGAGAGAACTTTAAACTTTTTGGACATTTTCTTAGTCATAGGTCTAGGAAAAAAATTGCTTGCAATCAATTCTCTTTTGTACGGTTTAAAATCACAAACGATGTTGTGACAGAGATTAATATATATAAATTATAAATTAAACGGACATTTACCCACACTTACTAGGCCTACCCTGAATATTAGTTCCACCAAACAAAATTCTTCAAGAAAAACAACTTGATAACTTAGGCCTACCGATAGACAATCCATAACATCACCTTAATAATAATTCCTTATCACAAAAACAAAATGTAAGCAACCAAAATAGGCTTAGATCTAGTCTACGTTGATTAGGCCTATTTTTTCTAGCCTTAAGACTGGCGTTTGAAACCTGATTTCTTGAGGACTTAGGCCTATGGGATTTCAAAGAAAGATTCTCCAACGTGATTAAAACTGGTTTCTTTAAAACACTCACTGTGATCTGGCAGTGCTTGCCTTTAAGATTACCAATCAAGATAGCCTGGGCCTACGGTCTTCAAAATAAGGTTCTGTAGGCCTTAGAGCTCCAAATAAAAATTTAATAGAAAAATCTAGCATTTATGGAGACTTTTTATAGTCTAGAAGCCTCAATGCTTGCCTTTAAGATCACCAATCAAGATGGCCTAGGGCTACGGTCTTCAAAATAAGGTTCTATAGGCCTAAGAGCTCCAAATAAGAATTTAATAGAAAAAAATCTAATATTTTGAGAGACTTTTAATATTCTAGAAGCCTCAATGCTTGCCTTTAAGATCACCAATCAAGATGGCCTAGGCCTACGGTCTTCAAAATAAGGTTCTGTAGGCCTTAGAGCTCCAAATAAGAATTTAATAGAAAAATCTAGCATTTTGGGAGACTGTTTTATATTCTAGAAGCCTCAAGAAATAGATAGCGTGAACCTACTAGCTTTAAAAGCTCTTCAAAATAGTTTTTACAGGAAAAACTTCGCTTAGAAAGATTTTTTGATTGAAAATAACAATTAACAAATTATTTTTGAATCTTAATCGAAAATTAGGATTACTGGCAATTCAGATAAATGCTTCAATACAAATTTTCAATAGGCCAAACTTCCAATAGGCCTATATAGCCTTAAAATTCATTTTTTTTAAACTTCCCATACATATTAATGTAAACTTCGATGAAAACAATTTCAAAATACTTAAAAAGCCTTTAAAAACAATTTTTGGGAATTTTTTCATATGCTCTTAGTGTAAAAATAAACTTCAAATAGGCCTACACAGTCTTGGAAAACAATTATTGACATTAAATGAATACACCGTGTAAAAAAAAAAACATTCCAACAAGGCCTATACAACCTTAAAGAAATTGTCATTTTTACATGATACAATTCATGTAAAATAAAGAATTCAAATAGGCTTTTAAAGCCTTAAAAACAACTTTTGAGTTTTCAAAATTTATCCTTGGTGTAAAATACCTTCAAATAGGCCTATAAATCATTAAAAAGACAACCTAAGACATTTCTACATATACCCTTTGTTTAAAATACCTTGAAACAGGCCTATGGAGTCTTAATAACAACTATTTACTTAAAACATATACTTCGTATAAAAAACCTTCAAATAGGCCTATAAATCATTAAAAAGACAACTTTTGTCATTTCTACATATACCCTTTGTGTAAAATGCCTTGAAATAGGCCTATAGAGCCTTAACACCCAATTTTTACTATGTCTACATATAACCTTTATGTAAAATACCTTGAAATAGGCCTATAAAGCCTTAAAACCCAATTTTTACTATGTCTACATATACCCTTGGTGTAAAATACCTTGAAATAGGCCTATAAGTCTTTAAAACATTTTTGTTTAACATTTCTACTGACTTATCATACCTCTTCCAATAGACATACATAAAAATACCAGAGCCTAAACTAAACATTAATTACCAGAATAACATCCAAGGCATTTAATTCTTAATTAAGTTAACCTCAAAGGCTAATTAAAATTAACTAAATTCCTCACCTTATAATTGTAGTTAATCCTCGATCTCTTCGACCCAGGCCTCATATAATGCTGAAATCTATCCTGTCCTGGTGCCGTGCTGGTTGGCATGGTGGAGTCGATGTAATCCTCTATTTCTGGGATTTATAAATCCTTTTTTATAATCTCTAGGAGATTTATGAAGATAAAAGCCCCATCATTGCTTGCCCTGGGCACTTGTAGTGGCTTGGGAGAAGATAGTTGTAGACTGCATTGCTTGTAGAGGTTTCAAACCTAGTTGAGCTTGTAGGCTTGGCCAGAGACTCTAAAGCCAGGTGAAGCTTGTAGGCTTGGATAGTGTTTTAAAGCCTGGTAAAGCTTGTAGACTTGGTCGGAGACTCTAAGGCCTGGTAAAGCTTGTCAACTTGGACACTTTTAAACCCTGGTAAAGCTCGTAGGCTACTTGGGCAGTGTTTTAAACCCTGGTAAAGCTTCTACTTGGGCAGTTTTAAAGCCTGGTAAAGCCTGTAAACTTGGGCACTGTTTTAAAGCTTGTAAACTTGGGGAGTGTTTTAAAGCCTGGTAAAGCTTGTAAACTTGGGCAGTGTTTTAAAGCCTGGTAAAGCTTGTAAACTTGGGCAGTGTTTTAAAGCCTGGTAAAGCTTGTAAACTTGGACACTGTTTTAAACCCTAGTAAAGCTTGTAAACTTGGGCAGTGTTTTAAAGCCTGGTAAAGCTTGTAAACTTGGGCAGTGTTTTAAAGCCTGGTAAAGCTTGTAAACCTGGTTAGGGCTTTTAAACCTGGTAAAGCTTGTAAATTTGGGCAGTGTTTTAAACCCTGGTAGAGCCTTTAAACCTGGTAAAGCTTGTAAACTTGGTCAAGGCTTCAAAGCCTGGTAAAGCTTGTAAAGCTGGTTAGGGCTTTTAAACCTGGTAAAGCTTGTAAATTTGGTCAGGGCTTGTAAGCCTGATAAGAGATTTTAAACCTGGTAAAGTTTATTTCAATAAACTATACACTCCACACCATAAGGTTTGATTTCTCAAACTCTACTTCAAACCCTTCGGTTTAAGGTCTAGCTTGAAAACCAGAGTTTTAACAGACCTTCAAGGTTTACTGGAAGGCCTTACTCTTCACTCGAAAACCCCAGGTTTAATTGTAAATTAGTTATATCACTTCAAACGTAAGGTTTAACTTCACGGTTTAATTGTAGAGCCGATATAACACTTTTAAAGCAAGGTTTAACACTTCACACACCTATAAAACTACGGTTTAACTGGTGGTTTAGTTTAAGTCGTCTCAAAACAACAACAAAAAGCAACCAGTGACGTCACAGATACCCCTTTGGGAGTGAAAATTTATCTTTTAACTGACCTGGCGATTTGCAACGCCAAAAAATTAGTCAGGCACCAATAAAATCACTTAATCCACGTTAAACCTTACTGTATTTATATACTGTATATGCCTACAACAGCCTATACAGTTGTATAGGCCACATCAGATGGCCTACGCCACCATTGCGTTCGAGGGCATTGTAAACAGGAATGTAAATAAAACGGTTTTTAGGAGTTTAGGGGCATTTTAAAACGGTTTATATATCACTTAAGATAATACACTTGATGACTACACTCCTTCGGGGTTTAACACCAAGGGGCTGCACACTCCCTCCCTCTACCCCCCTCTCTCTCTCTCTCTCTCTCCTCCTACGGAGAACAGGAATGTAAATAAAACGGTTTTTAGGAGTTTAGGGGCATTTTAAAACGGTTTATATATAAGATAATACACTACACTCCTTCGGGGTTTAACACCAAGGGGCTATACACTCCCTCCCTCTACCCTCTCTCTCTCTCTCTCCTCCCACTTGACAAGTGGGCACAGATACGAAAAAAAAAAAACTTTTCAAAGAAAAAAAAAATACCCAAAATGGGATCACTTCTCGCACTTTAATTATACCATAATACACTCCAGATGTTTTATATTAATCACCGTATTACACAACGACGTCGGGTATATTCGGAAGGGAAAAATTCCCCAAGAGGTTCCGAAGGGAAAGAAGTAATGGCGGGACGAACGGTATGTGACGTTCGTTCTCTTCAAAGGTCACTGTCGAACTAACCTGTTTTGGGTAAAACTTCTTCTTGCTTTACCTGCGTCGGAGAGAGTTTCCAGATAGCGCTGGACGATTCGATTATACGTTATCTATGAGTTTTTTTTTTATTTATTCTTATATTCTATATAAATTTTGATGTTTATTTTTTTAGCGATATATACCAAAATATAATTTTGAACTAAATAACCGTATATCATATTTACATCTATAAAAAATCACCTGTTTTAGGTTTGGGGCCGAAATTTCTTCTTGCTTTACCTGCGTCTGAGAGAGTTTCCAGATAGCGCTGGACGGTTCGATTATACGTTATCTATGAGTTTTTTTTTTATTTATTCTTATATTTAAATCAATTTGGATGTTCATTTTTTTAGCGATAAATACCAAAATATATTTTCGAAGTAAATGAGTTAACTAAATAACCGTATATCATATTTATATCTATAAAAAAATCACCTGTTTTGGGTTTGGGGCCGAAACGTCTTCTTGCTTTACCTGCGTCTGAGAGAGAGAGAGTTGCCAGATTGCGCTGGACGGTTCGATTATCCGTTATCTATGATGATGTTTTTTATTTATTAATTTTAAATCAATTTTGATGTTCTTTTTAAATATATATACCAAAATATATTTTCAAAGTAAATGAGTCAACTAAATAACTGTATATCATATTGAAATCTATAAAACATTGGTCTAAAACCTTCGACAGAGATAAAAATTAAATTAATTTTCTTTCATCAAATTATTTAGATTTTTTATAAATTTATACCACTATAGATTCTTGGAGTCTTGATATATATATATATATATATATATATATATATATATATATATATATATATATATATATATATATATATATATATACCTAAAATGAAGATATAGCTGAAGGCTAATAAGTGGGGGATTAGAATATGACTAGGCCTATGTGCATGTAGATAATCATTGAGTCCATATAGGCCTAGTTAACATCTAATTCTTTCACAAAAATGCAGATAGAAAAATTAAATGGACAATTCATAAGTGTTACTCCTTGAGAGAGAGAGAGAGAGAGAGAGAGAGAGAGAGAGAGAGAGAGAGAGAGAGAGAGAGAGAGATATTTATATATCACTAATTATGTCCACTTAGACCCACATTTTGAGAGAAAGAGTTATTGGGTCCTTTGACAGGCCAGACAGTACTAAATTGGATCCCAATTTCTGGTTACGGCTCACTTTTCCTTTGCCTACACATACACAAATTATTCTGGCCATTCTTTACACATTCTCCTCTGTCCTCATACACCCGACAACACTGAGATTACCAAACAATTCTTCTTCACCCAAGGGGTTAACTACTGTACTATAATTGTTCATTGCCCACTTTCCTCTTGGTAAGGGTAGAAGAGACTCTTTAGCTATGTTAAGCAGCTCTTTTAGGAGAAGGTCACTTCAAAATCAAACCATTGTTCTCTAGTCTTGGGTAGTGCCATAGCCTCTGTACCATGGTCTCCCACTGTCGTGGGTTAGAGTTCTCTTGCTTGAGGGTACACTCAGGCACACTATGTTTCATTACTTCCTTACCTCATTTGTTTACTGTACCTTAAAATAGATGTTTTGTATTATAGAGAATTGATACACAGGTACTTGGCTGACAAAAACTGTACAAATTGGAATCTCTCATTTATCATATGAATTATTAAACAAAGGGGGTACCTCAGGGGAGTGTACTAGGCCCAACCTTATTCTGTATCTATAATCACCATCTCCTCCTACGTCTACTGACGCAAAACGCCTCGGTTAGATTTCGCTAGTCATCTCTATCTTAAGCTTTTAATTCAATATTTCTCCATTCATCATCTCCTACTTCTCGCTTCATAGTCCTCAGCCATGTAAGCCTGGGTCTTCCAACTCTTCTAGTGCCTTGTAGAGCCCAGGTGAACGTTTGTTGAACTAATCTCTCTTGGGGAGTGCGAAGAGCATGCCCAAACCATCTCCATCTACCCCTCATCATGATCTCATCCACATATGGCACTTGAGTAATCTCTCTTAAAGTTTCATTTCTAATCCTGTCCTGCTATTTAACTCCCACTATCCTTCTGGGGGCTTTGTTCTCAAATATACTAAATCTATTAGTCTATGAAAAAACTACCACAGAGGCATGAAGTGAAGTTTAAACTATTTGCAGACAATATGCAATTTTACTTCGCTATTCTATGGCTTACCAAATTATCAGCAGAAGAAAATTAAGAGAGTACAAAACAGAGCCGCTAGATTAATAAAAGGACTACACAATAGGGATAGAATTACCCCTGCACTAATTAAATTACACTGGCTGCCTGTAAAAGCGAGAATTGAATACAAGCTACTCTTACTAACGTTTAAGATACTGAACCAAAATATCTAAAAGAATGCCTGAACAAACTAGAACTAGAAACAAATGTTACCATAAGATACATGAGTGACAAACATAGGCTATCTGAACCAAGAACAAATAGTAAATTTGGTGAAAGGGCTTTTAGCTACTGTGCGCCTAGACATTATAATAAACTGCCAACTGAAATGAAGGACCTAAAGGGAGCAATTGAATTTAAGAAGAAACGAAAGACATTACTTTTCACAAGATCATATGATTTGGAAGACGCTACTATCAAAGAAAAGATCATATGATTTTGAAGATGCTACAATCAAAGAACTGTATAAGTTATAATGAAAATGTTTAGTTAGATGATTGATATGGACCCGCCCGAGAAGAAGTTCACTCGACTTCAGTGGAGGGTTGGATTTAAACCCAAAACAAACAAACAAGCAAGCAAGCAAGTAATGACACCGACAATACCGCAGATACTTTTAACCAAATTCTTACCTGTGGAATGAACGGCAGTTAAACAACTAAAACTACATTCAAACGAGTGATTTTACGTTGATTAGAAGAAAAAACAGCTTAAGAAACTAGGGTGACAATTAAACACTATTAACAATTCAGTCCCGATATCTAGTAAAGTTGGTAACCTAAGGGTATCTCGCAATGGTCAAATAAACGGATTTTGAGCGAAGCGAAAAATCTATTTTTGGGTGAGATGGCCATATCGTCCTGATGGAAGGTTCCTTCAGTAGCTTCCTAGGGGTATATATGACTACCATTCCAGACAAGGAATGGTAGTCACATATACCCAAAGGAAGCTACTGAAGGAACCTTCCATCAGGACGACATGGCTTGAGCCCAAAAGATAATTTAGTAAAAACTGCTGAATATCATCTTAGAAACATTGCTTTCCCCCCCCCCCCAAAAAAAAAAAAAAAAATATCAGGAAGAACATTCTGTAGAGAAAGTTGTGATAAAATGTGCTATTACCAGGACTGGCTACTGCAACTCTATTTACTCCCATCTACTCCAAGTGCAACTTAAGTCAATACAAAACATAATAAAAAGAGGGCAAGACTGATGAAAGGTGTCCCACCCTGAGAAAGGATCATTCCTTTGAATTACACAAGCTGCCTATTAAAGCTGTTACTGTTTTTAGAATGATATATTGTTAATTTATTTCCTTATTTCCTTTCTTCACTGAGCTATTTTTCCCTGTTGGAGCCCTTGGGCTTATAGAATCTTGCTTTTCCAACTAGGGTTGTCGCTTGGCTAGTAATAATGATAATAATAATAATAAGATATGTGTAGTGCCTTATCAAGTTAGCAGAACCGCACGTCAAAAATATCTAAGAGAATTACTACGCATTGTAAATCCAATGAATCGTATAGACACAAACTATTGAAGCCAAGATGTATGTCTACCGTAGATTCTAGAGCTTTCATATATGCAGCCAAAGATTATACAATAAGCTCCCTTGTTTTCTGAATGCTTTGATAATGTGAAATACCTAAGTGTATACCAGCCGCCCGTTGAGATACTACCGCTGGAGAGTTACGGGGTCCTTTGACTGGCCAGATAGTAATACATTGGATCCTTTTCTCTGGTTACGGTTCATTTTCCCCTTGCCTACACATACACATCGAATAGTCTGGCTTATTCTTTACAGATTCCCCTGTCCTCTTACACCTGACAACACTGAGATTACCAGACATTTCTTCGCTGTATTTGTTCAGTGGCCACTTTCCTCTTGGTAAGGGTAGAAGAGACTCTTTTAGCTATGGTAAGCAGCTCTTCTAGGAGAAGGACACTCCAAAATCAAACCATTGTTCTCTAGTCTTGGGTAGTGCCATAGCCTCTGTACCATGGTCTTCCACTGTCTTGGATTAAAGTTCTCTTGCTTGAGGGTACACTCGGACACACTATCTTATTTCTCTTCCTCTTGTTTTGTTAAAAGTTTTTATAGTTTATATAAGAGATATCTATTTTAATATTACTGTTCTAAAAATATTTTATTGTTCCTTGTTTCCTTTCCTCACTGGGCTATTTTCCCTGTTGGAGCCCCTGGGCTTATAGCATTCTGCTTTACCAACTAGGGTTGTAGCTTAGCAATTAATAATAATAATAATAATTAAATGATCTTGTAGGTCTTGTAGTGCATAGGTCTCCTCTGTGTGATATTGATAGTAGTAGTAATAATAATAATAATAATATCGTGGTAGGAGACCCTCTTTTAGGCAGGTTGAGTTAAAAGTAATGGCTGCATCGGCAGAGTTTATTTTCTTATCCAATTTTTCTATTTTCCGGATAATTCTCTTCTCTAGAGCGCTACAATCAGCCAGCAGACTTGAAAAATTCATCAGTCGGGTGAATGACAAAATCGGGAAGACTTTTCAAGTATATTCTCACAAAATACAAGTAAAACTTTGGTACAGAATAGTAAAAACTACGACGCGTTTCGAGGATAAGTCCTTCCTCATCTTCTGGTAGAGAGTGAGTTGGATGCTGCAGTCGGGTGGTATTTATACCCAGGATCAGGATTAAAAGTGAAAGGGCTGGAATTTTCATCGGTTTTCATTGGTTGATCGGAGCTGATATGAGAATATACTTGAAAAGTCTTCCCGATTTTGTCATTCACCCGACTGATGAATTTTTCAAGTCTGCTGGCTGATTGTAGCGCTCTAGAGAAGAGAATTATCCGGAAAATAGAAAAATTGGATAAGAAAATAAACTCTGCCGATGCAGCCATTACTTTTAACTCAATAATAATAATAATAATAATAATAATAGTTCCAGGAAAGCAGCCCTTAAAGTACAGTATATAAAGCAAGTAGTCATGGAGACAAACTACCCTAGTACTATTAACAATATGTCTGACATGGCCCCCTCTAAAAGCCAATAAATATTCTTTGCATCAGCCCAGAGCTGCGTTACTTTCCTCCTTTTAACTTTCCATTACCTTTTACTTTCAATTCTTCCTTAGCTGTCCAACTCCTTTAACTTTGCTTACTCTGACTTTCTCATAGCACACCAAAAATGTGAACCAGTGATCTTATTCTACTAATTTACAACAACTAATTACATACTTACTTTATTGGCTTTTTAAACCTAATTGAGACTTGTTTCTCCTCGCACAACCGTGCCTAGTATTCACTTGCAATCACCCCAATCATTGACACGACATTAGTTTGACCTAACTTCGCAAATTGAGAGGACTGGGGTTTCTCATATATCTCACGTTTGTTGATGGTCACCCATCCAGGTACTGATTCAGTGAGATTTAAATTGGCTGGTAAAATTGCCAATCTTCTTGCTTCTTGTTTCTTGTTTTGGGTTTAAATCCAACCCTCCACTGAAGTCGAGTGAACTACTGTACTTCTCGGGCAGGTCCATATCAATCATTTAACGAAACATTTTCATTATAACTTATACAATTCTTGGATTGTAGTATCTTCCAAATCATATGATCTTGTGAAAAGTAATGTCTAGTTTCTTCTTAAATTCAATTGCTCCCTTTAAGTCGTTCATTTCAGTTGGCAGTTTATTATAATGTCTAGGCGCACAGAGCTCCACCCTGGTTTCATATTGCATCGCTTGTTGTTTTAGCCGATTGATCACTCTACTGTATCACCGTACGTACCGCATAAACTGAAGATCACATGAAACCTAGTCGGCCTCAAGATGCATGTCCTTTGATGGTACTAGTCAGCCATGTTTTCCTAGACGGTACCAGTATTGTACATGTTTCCGACAAAAGCACTTGAGTAAGTCGCAAAAAATCCACTAGGGTTCAAAGCCACTCTTGACAGTACAGTATTGCTTTCCAGAGCCTATTTTTGTTTGCTGTGTTTGTTAAGGCATGAATAAGCAGACGTTGAACCGACATAATTGCATAATTTACAAAATGTACATTGCTGTGTAATTAGCAACGTCATTTTGCTAGTACGGTACCTCTCTATTACCGTCTGGTCTTGGAGAGGTGAAGGAGAGGAATGGTGAGTTTACTGTAATTCTCCATGGGTTTTCTTCCATAGAAATATCCAATGATTAGGTTAATACTGTTAGTCCTGAGACTGACCTAATTTACTATATAAAAGCTTGCCCTGTACGTACGCCTATTTGATATAAGAGCGCTGATGAAAAAAGTAACATAGCCACAATGTAAACATGAAAGTTAAATTACAGAAGTACTCTTCTGTAAAATTGCACTTGAGAATAAATTGGCTGGGTTATTTCCAATCCAAAGTAAATGATAAAACACCAGCTTTTAAAACGTTTCAAACAGAGCTTATCATGTTGCCATTGTAACAAAACTTCTCTGTGTCAGTTCCTTCTTTAATGGGGTCAAGACATGACATGAGCTCTTGCAAGCCTCTTTTGCCCCGTACTCTGTCTTCCTGAACTTCGATTAGGTCTAAGTCTTCATCTATCCACTTTTTACGTCCTCATCCAAGTATTTCTACATACTATTCCTCTGCCTGTTTTTCCACACTAAGAGAGCAATGTGTCAACACATGCCGAGCAAAGTGCTATCTCAGATCCGCCTAGTGAGTGAAACGGTGAAGAACCTCTGTTTCAACCCGATCACCAAGCACGTGTTTCCAGTCTCCCTCTAAATTCAGTTAACCCTTTTACACACAAAGGACGTACTGGTACGTTTCACAAAAGCCATCCCTTTACCCCCATGGACGTACCGGTACGTCCTTGCAAAAAACTGCTATAAAAATTATTTTTTTTATATTTTTGATATTTTGAGAAAATTCAGGCATTTTCCAAGAGAATAAGACCAACCTGACCTCCCTATGACAAAAATTAAGGCTGTTAAAGCAATTTAAAAAAAAATATACTGCAAAATGTGCTGGGAAAAAAATAACCTCCTGGGGGTTAAGGGTTGGAAATTTCCAAATAGCCTGGGGGTAAAAGAGTTAACCCTTTGAACTATATATGTTCCATCTACTCTCTCATCCATTACTGTAACATATACACTGGTATGTATACATTCCACCCAGGATAAAAGGTTACAAGTAAAGAAAGCCAGTTCCCCTTTTTGAACTTGATTTCAACACTTAACATTAAGTTAGAATCCTTACAATAACAAGAAAAAATTATAAGAGAGTAAAGTTAATTATGTGGATGAGATCATGATGAGGAGTAGATGGAGATGGTTTGGGCATGCTCTTCGCACTCCCCAGGAGAGATTAGTTCACCAAACGTTCAGCTGGGCTCCACAAGGAACTAGAAGAGTTGGAAGATCCAGGCCTACAGGGCTGAGGACTATGAAGTGTTAAGTAGGAGATGATAAATGGAGAAGTATTGAATTAAAAGCACAAGATAAAAACGACTGGCAAAATCTAACCAAGCCCTTTGCATCAATAGGCATAGGAGATGATGATGATGATGATGATGATGAAAGTAAATTAAAACAATACACCTATCTCTTATGTGAGCTAAGCTAACAGGTATGTACATTAAGGCGCAAAGCCAACTAATGACTGTTAAGTCAAAAAGAGCTGTTTCTAGTCAGCTGATACCCCTCTCTTCTGGGCAGTAGAGCATAAATAAAGTAAACAGTTAATACATTGTTAGGACACTAGGTGATGTACTGTACTGGTATGCGAGAGGTACAAATAAAATGAAAGGTAGGCAATTGGAGAAAGATTTATGAAAAATCACAAAAAAATAGCAATCTGTTTGGCTTTGCCACGGAGAAATCAACCTGATGGGATCACCATTACAATGATACTGCACACAGGCCTTGTGGAAAGGACGTACATTGTACGAAATATTTGGGGATCTTGAGACGGTCTTTGACAAAGAATCTGCACAAGGGATCACAAACACAGAAGCTCCACAGTGTAAAACTGAAAACTATAACTATTAAATTGTTGTACAAACTGCACTGCCCCCAACACTTTGCAATCTTCATTCACTCTCTGACGTACATCTGCTTCCACTCCACCATTCGCGGAGCTAGCAGCAGTAGGGGATTCAGCATTATGAAGCTTCATCTGTGGTGGATAATGGGGGAGGGTGGGCTGTGGCACCCTAGCAGTACCAGCTGAACTCGGTTGAGTCCCTTGTCAGGCTGGAGGAACGTAGAGAGTAGAGGTCCCCTTTTTTGTTTTGTTTCATTGTTGATGTCGGCTACCCCCCAAAATTGGGGGAAGTGCCTTGGTATATGTATGTATGTATGTACAAGTTGCACTTACGATTCTCATAAAACTTCAGATTGCAGGTTTGAGTTTTAACAAAAGGAAAAATTATTGGAAGGTATTTACATGGGTCCTTTGACTGGCCAGACTGTACTCCATTGGATCCCTTTCTCTGGTTATGGCTTATTTTTCCTTTGCCTACACTACACAGAATAGTCTGGCCTATTCTTTCCACATCCTCTGTCCTCATACACGTGACAACACTGAGATTACAAAACAAGTCTTCTTTGCTCAAGGGGTTAACTACTGCACTGTAATTGTTCAGTGGCTACTTTCCTCTTGGTAAGGGTAGAAGAGACTCTTTAGCTGTGTCAAGTGGCTCTTCTAGGAGAGGGACACTCCAAAATCAAACCATTGTTCTCTAGTCTTGGGTAGTGCCACAGCCTCTGTACCATGGTCTTCCACTGTCTTGGATTAGAGTTCTCTTGCTCGAAGGGTGCACTCGAGCGCACTATTCTACCTCATTTCTCTTCCTCTTGTTATCTTGAAGTTTAAATCGTTTATATATAACAGATTTATTTTAATATTATTCTTAAATTTCTCTTATAGTATATTTCTTAATTTCCTTTCTTCACTGAGCTATTTTCGCTGTTGGAGGAGCCCTTGGGCATATCGCATCCTACTTTTCCAACTAGGATTGTAGCTTAGCAAGTAATAATAATAATAATAATAATAATAATAATAATAATAATAATTTAATTTATCTCAATTGGGTACATCTTCAGTGAATAATTAATATATCTCAATTGGGTACATCTTCAGTGAATAATTCAATTTCTCTAAATTGAGTAAATCTTCAGTGAACGATTGCTCTATGTGTATATAAATGGCCTTTTAAGCATATTCAATTCTAAAAAGTACTCTAAAAGCTGTGTATGTTACTATAACCACATTACGTAATGATCTGCCTAATCATGAAGTTGAATTGGTGGAATTTTGCGAGTTCAAATTTGGTATAAATATGTTCTTGTGGGAGGGTGGGCTGTGGCACCCTAGCAGTACCAGCTGAACTTGGTTGAGTCCCTTGTTAGGCTGGGAGGAACGTAGAGAGTAGAGGTCCCCATTTTTGTTTTTGTTTCATTTGTTGATGTCGGCTACCCCCAAAAATTGGGGGAAGTGCCTTGGTATATGTATGTATGTATGTTCTTGTTGAGCAGACCAACAAAGTTTATAACTTTTTACTCTTATCAATAAAAACAAAATGACCCGGATGGGAGTAATGAACATGGACTACAGACCACACGTAAACAATAGGAAAAAACTGCTAAAAAAGAATGGGACAGAGAAGAGATGCTGAAGTGCTACTTTCTACTTCAAGGTGCACAGCACACACGATAGAGAAAAAAAATGGAAGACTAAAACTGCAACAACAAAAAATTATTGGCTTACACCACTAAAATGAGAACACTTATGAAGAGAATCTGGGAAAACTTCTGAAGAGATTCTGGGAAACTTCTGATTAGATTTGAGCTGTGGCTAGATGCTAGGGCCAACGAGGGCATTGGACGCCTCGGTAAAAGAGGGGAAAGACCCACAGTTGCACCACTAAGTAACGTTAAAAGAAGCTGGACAACATGAGAGAAGGTACAAAGACTCCTTAAAAGTGATCTCAGCACACCACATTACTATTATTACTTGCTAAGCTACAACCCAAGTTAGAAAAGCAGGATGCTATAAGCCCTAGGGCTCCAAGTGGAAGGTGTAGGGAGCTAGGTGAAGAATTTTAAGTTGACCGACACCTATAAACACCTGTGGAAATAAAGTTAGCACAATTAAGTACTTCAACTAGACCACCAAGTCAGGATACATAAGCAAGATGTCCACACTTAATGATAATGAGGAGAAAATCACCAAAACATATAGACCCAGACAAGGCCAATTTTTTGCAAATAACATTCGACCTAAAACATGACCAACAGTCATTTGGAAACTACAAACATGAGTCTTAACAAATACCATACCCAAAGAACAGTAGACTTCTCCAGGAAACAAAGAGGGACAAGGCATCATCTCGATGTGAATAAGTTATAAAATTTAAGAAAAGAAACATAAGTGAGGAACTGATTGACCTCAAATAGCAGCGAATCTTGGAGGTTGGAAACATTGTGAACCAGGAGACGAAATTAAAACATCTTAACCCTTTTACCCCCAGGCTATTTGGAACTTTCCAACCCTTAACCCCCAGCCATTTGTTTTTTTCAAGCACATTTTGCTATATATATTTTTTAAATTGCTCTAACAGCCTTAATTTTCGTTATAGAGAGGTCAGGTTGGTCTTATTCTTTTGGAAAATGCCTGAAGTTTCTCATAAAGTTATCAAAAATATGCAAAAAAAAATGTAAATAGCTGTTTTTTGCAAGGACGTACCAGTACGTCCATGGGGGTAAAGGGATGAGTTTTGTGAAATGTACCAGTAAGTCCATAGGGGGTAAAAGGGATAATGCAATACTAGATTCAAAAATTTGCCGGAACACTGTGAAATAAATAAATATATGGGCTTTGCCATATAAGGGAGAAATATTAGACAAGACAAATGAATACCTACGCAGATAAAAGGATTTGTAAAACACAAAGGTTTGCATTTGCAAAGGAACGCTTCCTCGCATAAAAAATACGGCAAAATATTTAGAGAATGGAGGGACAATGGCCTCATTTTCCTTGTAACATATATAATGTAACTGAGTGATGAATTAAAAGACATATTTACAAAATTATAAACAAACGTAGCGCATACTTCTGATGTTCCTTCTTTCAAAGGTTTGGGGATGAGCAGAACAGTGTAAAAATGTTGGTCCCTCACCATCTTTGGGAGCTAAAATCAAAAGGAAAAACCGATGTTCCAGCTTCCTTCATTCTCGTAAGAAATAATATCATGAAAATAAAAACACATTGTATCAATAAATATCATTTTAATACAAATTGATAAATATAAGGAAGAATAAGAAAATCATGCATTCAAGCCCTCAACGTATTTCGCTAAGTAAATTCGTCCTTATATAATAATTAGTAACCTGTCAATAACAGGTATATCTATTTGATCATGATAAGTATTCCTGGGTTAATACTATAATTCAAAAGTTAATATAAGCAGTAGAGAAGAGTTGTAATAAAAAAAGGGACCAGAGATTTCTTCCATACGTACTCGCTACAACCAAGTGATTCGTCTTCATGTTTTTTATAAAGTATAAAATTGAGAAAAATTACAAAACTGTGCAGGGCAGACCCTGAGGTAACCAACCATAGCTCTAGCCTATATTAAAAAATTATAACCAATACGGAAAATGCCAAAAACAAGGTCGAGTAAAAATTTAGAATATTAAAATTAATATTTCTAAAATCCTTACACAAGTCTATAAATGTGACTGAACACTTTTGATGAACCATGTAACAATAATAAAAAGAATCCTGGTAATAAAGCCGAAAATTCTTATAAGAATCCTGGTACCAAAACCAAAAATTCTTTTAAAGAATCTCGGTATCAAAGCAGGAAATTCTTTTAAAGAATCCCGGTACCAAAGTCGAAATTTCTTTTAAAGAATCCCAGTACCAAAACCAAAAATTCTTTTAAAGAATCGCAGTACAAAGCCAAAAATTTTTCTATGTTGTCAGAATGAAGTAACAATTCAAAGCCCTTCATCAAAAATATAAAGAATACTTAACAATTCTTGTTAAATCCACAATAAATCAATATGTTAGCTTTACAAAACTTACTTGCTATCTCTAATCCAGAACCAATAAAATTAAATCTGTAACCAATAAAGAACGGACTTCAAGTCTCGATAAAACCGTAAGACCAGATTTCCACACATCAGGGCAATCTTCACGAGGAACTGCCATTGGTTAACTTTCCTAGCGGTGGTGAAATCTGGGGAGGGAAAAAGAAAACACAAATGTGTATCCTGGACTAGAGACATACTATAGTATATATCGTTTATCTTAATTCTGATAGAAATTTTACATGTGCACCCTATCCAATTGTAATGTGGTTTTAAAATAAGAATTTATCTTTCCTTAAGTATCAATAATATTCTAATTTGTATATAAATTTTCAAAACTATTTTCATTTTGGTTAAGCATAAAAATCATTGATTGAAGCTTTTTTTTGGTAAAACAGCATCCACAACGTTGGGTGTTGTAAACTGAAAATAATTCCAACCAGATAATCATTTGCCTGATAATGTTTCTCAAGCAAAGAAACAAGAAGTACAGTATTTACCAATGACAGTTTACCATCACATACTTTAAGCTGTCAATTTAAACATCTCCCTTAACAATAAAATTACTGTTCTTTTGATTACCTTAAGTTTCCATAACATGTAATTTCTGGGCTCAACCTGAGTCGCTCCGTGAAATGCTCCTTAACCCTTTTACCCCCAAAGGACGTACTGGTACGCTTCACAAAACTCATCCCTTTACCCCCATGGACGTACCGGTACGTCCTTGCAAAAAAATGCTATACAAATTTTTTTTTCATATTTTTGATAAATTTTGAAAAAATTCAGGCATTTTCCAAGAGAATGAAACCAACCTGACCTCTCTATGACAAAAATTAAGGCTGTTAGAGCAATTTAAAAAAAATATATTGCAAAATGTGCTGGGGAAAAAATAACCCCTTGGGGGTTAAGGGTTGGAAATTTCCAAAGAGCCTGGGGGTAAAAGGGGTTAAAGCACCATTTCTAAGGTATAAATATTGCTAAATATCAGAGAAAAAAGTTGCATGGAATACCCGGAATATACCCAGCACGCTCACCCTTATAGGGTGTCGGTATAAAAACTGGGGCGAGTGAACAACGCCCCCACACCATAAACAACACATATCTGAGCAGATGAAAAAGTAAAAGGCCAAAGTATGTACTGTCTCATTAAGCAAAAGCAACTCTCTTACCCTTATAACCTTGTCCTACGGTAAAACTAGAAGAGCCAACAAGCCGAGTCTATCTGCAGGGCTTAATTACTGTTCATAAATAGATAGAACTGCAATAGATTACTGTGTTTTTGGATACCTTCGCAATGGCTGAAGCTCTCCTTCCACCTGCACCAATGTTAACTACCATAGATTGTTTTGGCATTATTTTTGACCCGGGCTTGTACGCCTTATTTACTTTTTGCGAGTGTTTTAGTGCGTCGGCTTGATGCCGCCCCACGTTCTACGCAGCCATTGTTATCGCTTGTTTACTTGCCCTCGGGGTCTTTATGTCATGCTAGGTTCTTTTTAGTCTTAAGTTAGATTATTGGCCAGGTGCCATTTTTTAGAACCGCTGTTACTTTTAAGTACTTCTATCGCTCCCGAGTCCGTTTTATTGTTAACGAAGAATAGCGTTCGGGGTTTTATTATAGTTTGGTACCATACCCATTGGGTTGGCGTTCGCTCTTTACGAGTTTTTTCATCGTAAATTATCCGTTCAGAGTTGCTTTTTCCCTTTTCGCTATTCTTCGTGGCATATTTATTTCACCGGGAGTCACAGGTATCTCCCCAGAAATAGATTTTTCCTTCGTCAAAATCCCTTTATTAAAAGAGGGGGATTATCTAATCAAACTCGACTCTTACACAGCTTGTCCTACGGTAAAACTAGAAGAGCCAACAAGCCAAGTCTATCTGCGTGGCTTAATTACTGTTCATAATTAGGTAGGACTGCAGTAGATTATTATTAAGAGAAGGAGATTATCCAGCCAAACTCGACTCCAACACAGCTTGCCGAGGACTAATAAAAAATTCCATACTTAAGCCAGTCAGATTTCTCCACAAACAGAAAAAGGACCCACAAAAACTGTAGGTAAAGACATTCGATGAAAAGTGTTTAAAAGAAAGATTTTAATCGATACTAGAAGTACTTGTTCATGACAACCTATGGGAATACATGGAACAAATTACATCGCAACTATGCAAAGATACAAGATCAACCCTTCAGAGGTTGAAAAAAGTTGCAGTATCACTTCGCAGTTAACCGTTACTAAACATAACGGTTGAAGGGTACAGTAAATATCACAAATTTCAAAAGCAATTTGTATCTTTCGTAACAAGAAAAAAATTACTTTTAAAATTTGGGATTTGCTCCCATACAGATACGAACCTCTGTTGTTTAATGGGAGACTTATTCCTATGATCAAACTGGATGGTTTAAAATCCCAAGATGTCTCACACTCGGTGCTTATGAGAAGCAAATGTTGACTCCAATACAGTTCCTATCGCTTGAGTATCCAAGAATCAGGGGATAGGATAAGGTTACCGTCATTGTCAATCGGTAATGGAAGAACTAAACCCTCTTAAGGGTGTATCTAAATTGATGGGTTCACATTACTATTCATCCTCACCCTTGCCAGAAGAAGAACAGTTGCTCAGTGAGGTGTTTTACCCGCATCAAAATCCGTTCCGGTGACGTAGCGGTCCGACTGATCCACTCTGAGGAAGGGGAAAGGAAAGAGGAGAAAGACCCGATATTCTTAATTTCACCTAGATGATATTGGAATCATTACCTTAGATGCAATGCCTCCTGTCCCTTGAGGGAGCTAGGTATGCAACAACACCTGCTGAGCAAATACATCAGGTCTTAAGGAGAAAGTATCAAGTGACTTGTGGTTAAATTCCTTTAAATAGTGGGCCAAGAAGGTCGTCTGACATTTTCAAACTCCCTCCTTCATGCCCTAGCCCAATGAGAGGTTCTCCAAAAAGGCTAACGATGCACCAACTCCTCAGACTTTGTGAACGAGGACCTGTCGGTTGTCCCACGTTGTTCATTGCCTGGTACAGAACTCGTTTATGGTTTTCAGAAACCAGAGAGAGATGGTGTTTCTGGTTGTTTTCTTCTTGAGCCTTCCTGCACCGATGAAAAGGTCCTGCAGTTGCGGTCTGATTGGTTGAGTTCTCTTAGCGTAGCGACTAATCTGGATTGTCGGTTACTGGAATCATTTATGGCTGGGTTTTGCCCTTTTGCTAATAATTCAGGGACGAAGGAAAACGCTACCTTCTTCCAACCCTCTGTGTAACTGACGAGATATGAGTCTGTGTAGCGTGCTCACCTGTTTTGTTGAAGCCAAAGCAAGAAGAAAACTGGTTTCGAGTGGCAGGTCCTTATCTGATGCTCGATCTAGTGGTTCATAGGAAACTTTTTTAAAGACCCGAGAACACTTGCTACTTTTCAAGAAAGATCTTCCAGTTTTCTTGGAGGGCAATATTGTTCAAAACTCCTAACCCTTTTACCCCCAAAGGACGTACTGGTACATTTCACAAAAGCCCTCCCTTTACCCCCATGGACATACCGGTACATCCTTGCTAAAAAAGGCTATAAAATTTTTTTTTTTCATATTTTTGATAATTTTTTGAGAAAATTCAGGCATTTTCCAAGAGAATGAGACCAACCTGACCTCTCTATGACAAAAATTAAGGCTTTTAGAGCAATTTAAAAAAAATATACTGTAAAATGTGCTGGGAAAAAATAACCCCCTGGGGGTTAAGGGTTGGAAATTTCCAAATAGCCTGGGGGTAAAAGGGTTAACCAACATCGAAAATTTCCACGAAGATGGAAGTTCAACTCCTTTCAGTTTGAAGACTTGGTTCATGGCTGAACAGTAGCGTTTTACCACTAAACCTAAAAGGAGTTTTTCTCTTTGTAAGAAGTCTTAGACTTATGTTAGTTGGATAGACGATGGTCACGCCGATACCGCAATAAACGACAACTTGGCCTGTATGGAAAGACGGAATCGTGGTGATCATGCCTGCAGTGATCATTTAGCAAGATCTGAGACAAAACAATCTGTCAACGTCAGACGGTTTTTAACCCTTTTACCCCCCCCCATAAGGTAAAATTTCGAGCACATTTTGCTATATATTTTTTTTAAATTGCTCTAACAGGCTTAATTTTTGTCCTAGAGAGGTCAGGTTGGTCTCATTCTTTTGGAAAATGCCTGAAGTTTCTCTTAAAATTATCAAAAATATGTAAAAACATGTAATTAACAGTGTTTTGCAAGAACGTACCAGTATGTCCTTTGGGGATGAAAGGGTTAATGTTCGTTAATCATACGCTCAAACAATCCTCCTTTGTCTGGTTGTCGTCTCTGGAATCCTCTGAGGAGAAAATGGAACATGGGCAAGCAGCCATCCTGCAGAAGGGCGAAGGGTTGGTCTCATACAAGAGTCATAACCGCTGTCAACCTGTAATATGAACTAGAACTTATATCTGGGAAGGAGATACTTCCAGTACGGAATCTCTCGCCTGACGTAGCGGGAACGTAATGAGATCAACTTCCTAAAGAGTACGTTCACGATACTTATTTTGATTTCCTCAGCGTTGTAGTGGTTTGCGGACTGTGGCCAGAAGTAGCATCCGTACTGCCTAGAGTCCGAATGCCGACCACAACCCGACGTTCACTACACAACAAATATACAACGGTGGAATACAGGTACCCAAAAAACCTAAGTAACAGGTCAAGAGAATGGAGCTCTGGGCACCACCCCTTGATTTATACTGGGCAAGGGGACCCAGCTAGAATCACAAAACCTTATATATTGCGGCGTTCTCCTGAGTGTTGGCATCATCAAATTATCCTATGACTCTCCATGACGTAGGCAAGGTACGAATGTAATTACTGTACCCATGTTCTAACAAATACCACATACTTAACAGTATTTTTGAGGAAGGAAGAATTTCGACATAAACCTCTTGCCTTACGTGCCTGGATGGGTACTCTGTCGGGATGTAAAAGAGCTTTGGAGTCCCTGAAGTCTCCAAGAAATGTTGCGGGGATGACCCAGAGCGGGAGGGGGACAGAGTATGGGATGACCCAGAGTGGGAGGGGGACAGAGTAAGGGATGACCCAGAGAGGGAGGGGGGACAGAGTAAGGGATGACCCAGAGTGGGAGGGGGACAGAGTAAGGGAGGACCCAGAGTGAGAGGGGGACAGAGTAATTGCTAATGTCCTGACCGGATACACTCGAGTTTGGTCTCCCATGGTCCAAGCAAGGAAATGAAGTGCGGAGTACTGTATTCAACTCCTGTATCTCGTATTGTGACTTTTCACCGGGAAGGGAAGGATTCTGGTACTGAACATTGTTGCTCCTCCCCAAAAGCTATGCAAATTAGTGGTGAATATCTTTTGAGTCTCAGTCTAAAAAGCTATCTTGTGCCTTGACTAATTGCTCTTCCTCTTTGATAATAGACACCAGAAGGCACGGCTATAAGTGAGAAATGAAATAACAGAAACAGGTGAAGGGACAGGGTAAAGCCAGTAGGTGCTCCTTAATTCCCCACATTGATCGTTCCAGGAAGCTAAAAACGAGGGAGGTGCCCTTTCTCTCAATCTCCCATAGATTCTTTCAGTTTAGAAGGATTCTCGCTAAACATAATGAGGGGCTGAGTGCTTGAGAAGTAATGCGCTCGCTTTAATAGAAAACTAACACTCGCACAATTTGTGATTGGATCCTTTAGTGAATATTAAAGTTGGCGAGTATTCTCTAATTGGTGAATGTGACCTGTTATTTGGTTGTTATTTGGTGCGCAATCATCCAGCTGGGAAAACACCTGATAGCGCGTAACCTGATCCATTCTATTCTTTAAGAGTGTAAGTTCATAGGAAGCCGCTAGCATATCCGTAGAAGAGTGCGTATAGATATTCTTGCATCTGCCAATGAGAGTTCTTCCAATAGACTTTCCTCCTGGTCTGAGGGCAGATCATGTGAAATTCCAGCTAGAGAGAGCTTGCGCTCAGAAGATCGTGAGTTGCTAGGCGGGCACGTTGTCAGAGGAGCGCGATTGTCTGTTGATGTGTCGACTTCTAACAAGAATATTTTCCTCTTATACTGCAGACAAGTTGTGGGTGTGAAGATAATCGCACTTGGGCGCAAGAAGAACGTGTATGTTATATCTCTAGGTCCTCCTCTGCCTATTACACGCTGAGACGCAATCTTGAAATTACTACGGAAATGGCCCTAGAGTGCTTGAAGGAGCGCTATCTCGTAGGTTGGCATGCTCTCAAAGAACATCAGCTAATGGGAGAGGACTCATCTTGGTTCGTGTGTTTGCGTACTGAAGAATCTTCCTAGTCAAAAGGAATAATGCGCAAACACAGAAATGCACGTACTACAAGTCGAATGCTCTCTAGGAGAGCCTTGCTCATAATCATGGGTGTATGTGTGCAATGAGGCATAAGATCCAATGAAGAATGTGCGCACTCCAAGGGGGGACTCCCAGACGTTCTAGCACAGGTGAAAGCGATCCATGTGAGCGCTCAAAAGAATAAGCAGGCGCGCACACGCGTGAAGATCTTTTTTTCTCGCAGGAAGACTCGATGCCTTTACAATGGATGGAATTCTACCCCCCCCATGACGTAATCATACGCCTCCTTTGGACAGACAACGACATTCTTTTGTTGGAGAGAAACTCTCCTCTTTGTCCTGTAAAAGTGGTTTAAGTTAGGAAAAAAGTTCCCCGACGAAGACGTAGCCAGTTCGACTCTTCTTGAAGCTGAAGGCACCTTCAGAGGCATGGATAGCTGTTTAGCTATTCCTGCCAAAGAAGTCAATCCTGAGTATGGGAGAGCCTAGCACTTCTTCTGCAGGTGCAGCAGATGAAGTAGACTCCAGGGTTGGAGACTTTATTTTGAATAAATCCAAGACTTTCAGGAGTCTCTCTGAAAGGTAACTGCTCCTCTAGGGGAAGTAGATATTTTATCTCACTCTGGGGTTCCCTCAGGTTTAGATTATCGTCGTTTTCTCCCAGGAGGAGAGTGACGAAGAAGGATCAGAAGCCGAAGTGACTAGCGGATTTCTTAGCCTTAGAGGTAGAACCGGAAAGAGAAGAATCTCGCTTGGTTTTCTTTTCCTCTTCTTACCAAATTCCTGCCAATGGGAGGCCAACAACTCCCTGTTCTTCTCACAAGGGGAAGGCTGCATACAATCCTACTTTTCTCGCCAAAAACAAGCTACCCACCAAAAGGTGGTGGGGTCCCTGGAGATTCTGCCCTCTGAAGGAAGATGTCTCTCTATGTCCAGTAATGTCTAAAGGTCTATCTTCGAAGAACTTCAGACTTCAGGAGAGGACAGCTCTTCAAAGGAGAAACCTCAGGATCAAACTTATCCCTGAAACAACTGAGGGCGAAGCTCACCTACTTCATTCGCAGAGTGGATCCTGATACAGTAGTACACCCGCAGGTCATGATCCGAGAAAGATGGCTTCCTCGCTGAACTTTTTCCAGTATATGGACTTTGAGAGACTCCGCTCATACACTGGTTGGAAATCCTCTAGAGCCTTCTATAAACATTATGCGAAGCAAGTGCACGACTTAAAACATTTTGTGGTGGCGGCAGGTAGTGTTGTGAAACCTATCGTCTATTATTATTATTATTATTACTATCCAAGCTACAACCCTAGTTGGAAAAGCAAGATGCTATAAGCCCAGGGGTTCCAATAGGGAAAAATAGCCCAGTGAGGAAAGGAAATAAGGAAATAAATAAATGAAGAGAACAAATCAACAATAAATCATTCTAAAATAAGTAACAACGTCAAAACAGACATGTCATATATAAACTATTAACAACATCAAAAACAAATATGTCATAAATAAACTATAAAAAGACTCATGTCCGCCTGGTCAACAAAAAAGCATTTGTTCCAACTTTGAACTTTTGAAGTTCTACTGATTCAACCACCCGATTAGGAAGATCATTCCACAACTTGGTAACAGCTGGAATAAAACTTCTAGAGTACTGCGTGGTATTGAGCCTCGTGATGGAGAAGGCCTGGCTATTGGAATTAACTGCCTGCCTAGTATTACGAACAGGATAGAATTGTCCCGGGAGATCTGAATGCAAAGGATGGTCAGAGTTATGAAAAATCTTATGCAACATGCTGCGATGAATGGTGAACTGTTTAGGACTGCTTCAGTTTGGGTGATAAGGTGTTAACACCTTGCAGTGTAATACCTTTTATTAAGTGTCACCCTGGTGACACTAGGACTGTTCTTTATAGGTGCAGAATCATACCAATGACACCAGTGCCATGTGAACACTTGTACACAGCGTTGAAACTTATCCAACATTTACAGTGAAATTATCTTCATAATTTTTCAACTGATTTGGAGTGGCTAATGATATTTCTTCCCTTTCAGGAGATAAATATATATTCCTTTGATATGTTGGATGTATAAAACTGATTCTAATTTAATACACTAGTTATGTTGTCTATTCAAATAAATGTTGAAGATGTATTTGCGTCTTATTCGCCCCAAAAGTAGCTGAATAAAATTAGAGTTTTTTTACTTAATTTCCTAAAGTAAAGTATATACTTGAAGGTGCATATACATGTGAACAAAATAACTGAATGATAATTACATTTGTTCCAATATATATACAAATGTAGAGAGGAAACGTCCCTTTTATTTTTCTTTATTTTTGTTTCATTTGTTGATGTCGGCTACCCCCCAAAATTGGGGGAAGTGCCTTGATATATGGATGGATGGATATATACAAACCTTGCTGCTTCTATAGTCGAGGATGACATTTCCCTGCAGGGGGCATTAAGCCCCTAAGATTGTTCCAAGCTTAGTGGATGTGACGTATAACGATACCGTCATATATTTGTGTGGTCTGGATGACCATATAGAAGCTGACCCAAGGTTAAGGCACTTATACAAACCCACAGATACAGTACTTTCAAGTAATTCTCTGGTAAGCTTCCATCAGGACGACATGGCTTGAGCCCAAAAAAACGGATTTTGAAGCAAGCGAAAAATCTATTTTTGGGTGAGATGGCCCTGTCGTCCTGATGGATCCACCTTCCTTTTCTAAGAAAAGGATTGTACAACAATCCCCACCCGAAACTACTCTATCTGTAGCCACCATGCTTAATTGCTACAAGGAATGGGTAGCCCTATTGGACCCTGTAGTAGTACGGGAAGGGGATCCACTGGGTAACCTTGATGACGGCTCCCCTTCAATTTCGCCATTCTTCCCCCTCAGAGCGAAAACTCTATTAGGGGTGAAGATTGCATGTGTCGTATCAAGAAATACGTCCCCTGATATTATGCGATATCCTTAAGAAAAATTTAAAGGATACTCGTGCCAGGAGTTAGAATTCTGGAGACCTATGGTCAATTCTCTGGGAGTATCACTGTAACCAAATATTCCTTAGAAAGCTGCCTAAAGGAACCTTCCATCAAGACGACATGGCTTGAGCCCAAAAATGCATTTATCATTGAAGACTACCACGAAAAAGTGTGGCCAAGTTATGTAATTGTCAGGAGGCATAAAAAATAATTCTGGGAAACATACCTACCATTATATATAAACAAAGTATTTCTTTACAGTAAAAATTCTTTGATCATTTTCTTTTATATGGGACATGAAGTACTTATTTAACTTGTATGTAGGAGGCCATTTCAATGACTTTTCTTCTTCTTCATTGTACCCTGTCTCCTATGATACTAATGATTGTAAACTTCATTGCTATTTGATCTCCAGCCAGCAAAAATAGTTTGTAAATAGACACCTTATGTCACCACAATAGCAACACATCTACGATGGCTGTCCTGAAAGAGAGAAATAGTTTTTAATTTACAGCATCGTATTCTCAGGTAATTTTTCGTAAATGTTTTATTTAAATACTGGATTGGAAGTGTTATTTGCCAAAAAATGTTATTTTCATTAGTAAAATAAATTTTTGAATATACTTACCCGATGATCATATAGCTGTCAGCTCCTGCCCGACAGAAAAAACCTACGGGCGGAATACGCCAGCGATCGCTATACAGGTGGGGGTGTACATCAACAGCGCCATCTGTCGAGCAGGTACTCAAGTACTCGATGTCAACACAGAACCAATTTTCTCCTCGGTCCACTGGGTCTCTATTGGGGAGGAAGGGTGGGTCCTTTAATTTATGATCATCGGGTAAGTATATTCAAAAATTTATTTTACTAATGAAAATAACATTTTTCAATATTAAACTTACCCGATGATCATATAGCTGATTCACACCCAGGGGGGTGGGTAGAGACCAGCATATATGTTAACCTTAAGAGCTAAGTATTCCGTATTTCATTTTAGCAGTTATTCAAAATAACAAACATAAAATTAATAAGTACCTGGTAAGGAAGTCGACTTGAACAATTACTCTGCCTTTTTAAGTACGTCTTCCTTACTGAGCCTCGCGATCCTCACAGGATGCTGAGCGACTCCTAGGAGCTGAAGTATGAAGGGCTGCAACCCATACTAAAGGACCTCATCAAAACCTCTAATCTAGGCGCTTCTCAAGAAAGAATTTGACCACCCGCCAAATCAACCAGGATGCGAAAGGCTTCTTAGCCTTCCGGACAACCCAAATAACAACAATAAAAAGCATTTCAAGAGAAAGATTAAAAAGGTTATGGGATTATGGGAATGTAGTGGCTGAGCCCTCACCCACTACAGTGAACCCTCGCTACTTCGCGGTTCGACCATCGCGGATTCACCACTTCGCGGATTTTTTTCATAACCCATGTCTATACATATATTGCGGATTTTCCGGAAATATCGAAAATACCGCGATGTGACCGATGGTGCGAGATTGGAGAAAGTAAGGAAAATTGAATCATGATTGATTTTCAATATAAATGAAACTTTGAGGAGCAACAAAGATATCATTTGTTAGAGAGATAGAGAGAGGTAAGGAATGGGAGGTAGTGAAAAGTAGCCCACAGAGAGAGAGAGAGAGAGAGGTAAAGAGAGAGAGAGAGGTAGAGAGAGAGAGAGAGAGAGAGAGAGAGAGAGATAGGTAGAGAGAGAGAGAGAGAGAGAGAGAGATAGAGGGGGGTTTAAATGTAATAAACAAAAAATTTGATAGGTTATAACACATTGGTGCTTATGTAATATCAACTGTATACTGTAGACGGTTTGAATAAGTTAAGAAATGGTATAAATGATACTTTGTTAGTGTAGGCCTATTCGTACACACCCAAGAGCGGCAGCTAGATGACAGCTGATCTAATCACAGCCAAAAGTAAAAAAAAAAAAAAAGTCAACAATACTCGATTTTTAAAACACACCCGAAATTTAAAAACAAAAGTACACGCTTTCTTAATGTGCAATTAACTATTTAAAGAGTGGCACTTTTCTAGAATAAAATGATATTTCCCAAAAAATAGTGGTTTGCTGATGAAATCGGATGCCCTATTTTTGGCTATGATTGAAATGGATGTAGACTCGGCCTAATTATTTCATTTCGTATTTAATTGACACTAAGAAAACTAATTTTAGTTTCTTCATCTAAATGTAAGTATTGTATAACACGAGAGAGAGAGAGAGAGAGAGAGAGAGAGAGAGAGAGAATGAATCAGCTGTTGTAATCAAATGGCGTGTTTTTGTTTCGTGAGAATTTCATCGCCACGACTTTAACAACAACATACTGTACTGAACTTTACAGTATTATACAGACTACTGTAATATGATAAAGTAAAATATTTGTAATCTATTTTATATGAAATGGGGCTATTTTTGTTTTGTTTAAAATTTACAATTACGTATGTAAAACAACTCTCTCTCTCTCTCTCTCCTCTCTCTCTCTCTCTCTCTCTCTCTCTCTCTCTCTCTCTCTCTCTCTCTCTCTCTCTCGTAGATTGTTTTCCTGCTTTGCTACGTATGTATGATTTTATATAGATACGGTAAATAATATTTGTAATAACATATTTTATAAAAGCTTTTACTGTAATATCATTATTTATCACTTTCATCATGCGGGTTAAATTCCTTAGTTTGTTTACTGAGCGTACTTTATGACGCCGTCGTTTCAGGCGGCGTCATAAAGAAAAAAATTTCATTTGGAAGTCCTAAGAAAAATTAAGTAAAACATTAGTAATAACCAAATCAACATACTGTACTGAATAATCAATATAATTGATGCAAAAACTAACCTATAAACAGATGTGTAAATGCGTTTGTTTCTTCATTAGGATCAGAGATAAAACGTAAACAAAACATTGGTTGCCATTTTTTATCGTGCTTTTTGGCGTGTTTAGGAAACGCATGATATAAAGTTGCCTTTAATATTTGTGCCTGTTTTAGTTTAGGGTACTGTATTACATGCATTAAGTGTTCTGTACATTAAAGGGTAGTTTGTTAACAGTACAACGTACAAGGGAAGGTTTTAAAAGTCTGAATATACATGTTAAATAAATAGGTAAATATGGTGTTACTACTTCGCGGATTTTCACCTATCGCGGCCGCGTCTGGAACCTATCTACCGCGATAAACGAGGGTTCACTGTACTGCACTCGCTGCTACGAATGGTCCCAGGGTGTAGCAGTTCTCGTAAAGAGACTGGACATCTTTAAGGTAAAATGATGCGAACACTGACTTGCTTCTCCAATAGGTTGCATCCATTACACTCTGCAGAGATCTGTTTTGTTTGAAGGCCACTGAAGTTGCGACAGCTCTAACTTCATGTGTCCTTACCTTCAGCAAAGCATGGTCCTCCTCATTCAGATGGGAATGAGCTTCTCGAATTAAAAGTCTGATATAATAAGAAACTGCATTCTTCGACATTGGTAAAGAAGGTTTCTTAATGGCGCACCATAAAGCTTCTGATTGTCCACGTAATGGCTTAGTCCGTTTCAAATAGTACTTAAGAGCTCTTACCGGGCATAGTACTCTTTCTTGTTCATTTCCAACCAAATTAGCAAGGCTTGGAATATCGAACGATTTGGGCCAAGGACGAGAAGGAAGTTCGTTTTTGGCTAAGAAACCAAGCTGTAAGGAACATGTAGCCGTTTCAGATGTAAATCCAATGTTCCTGCTGAAGGCGTGTATCTCACTGACTCTTTTAGCTGTTGCTAAGCAGACGAGGAAAAGAGTTTTCAACGTGAGATCTTTTAAAGAGGCTGATTGAAGTGGTTCGAACCTTGCTGACATAAGGAACCTTAGTACCACGTCTAAGTTCCAACCTGGTGTGGCCAACCGACGCTCCTTCGAGGTCTCAAAAGACTTAAGGAGGTCCTGTAGATCTTTGTTGTTGGAAAGATCTAAGCCTCTGTGACAGAAGACTGCTGCCAACATGCTTCTGTAACCCTTGATCGTGGGAGCTGAAAGGGATCTTTCCTTCCTTAGGTATAAAAGGAAGTCAGCTATCTGAGTTACAGAGGTACTGGTTGAGGATACTGATTTGGACTTGCACCAGCTTCGGAAGACTTCCCACTTCGACTGGTAGACTTTGAGAGTGGATGTCCTCCTAGCTCTAGCAATCGCTCTGGCTGCCTCCTTCGAAAAGCCTCTAGCTCTCGAGAGTCTTTCAATAGTCTGAAGGCAGTCAGACGAAGAGCGTGGAGGCTTGGGTGTACCTTCTTTACATGCGGCTGACGTAGAAGGTCCACTCTTAGAGGAAGTGTTCTGGGAACGTCTACTAGCCATTGCAGTACCTCGGTGAACCATTCTCTCGCGGGCCAGAGGGGAGCAACCAACGTCAACCTTGTCCCTTCGTGAGAGGCGAACTTCTGCAGTACTCTGTTGACAATCTTGAACGGAGGGAACGCATAAAGGTCTAGATGGGACCAATCCAGAAGAAAGGCATCTATGTGAACTGCTGCTGGGTCCGGAATCGGTGAACAATAAATTGGGAGCCTCTTGGTCATCGAGGTTGCGAACAGATCTATGGTGGGCTGGCCCCACAATGCCCATAGTTTGTTGCATACATTCTTGTGAAGGGTCCACTCTGTTGGGATGATTTGACCCTTCCGGCTGAGGCGGTCTGCCATGACATTCATGTCTCCTTGAATGAACCTCGTTACTAGGGATATGTTTCGATCTCTTGACCAGGTGAGGAGGTCCCTTGCGATCTCGTACAACATCATCGAATGAGTCCCTCCTTGCTTGGAGATGTACGCCAGGGCTGTGGTGTTGTCGGAGTTCACATCCACCACCTTGCCTAGAAGGAGGGACTTGAAGCTTCAAGGCCAGATGAACTGCCAGTAGCTCCTTGCAGTTGATGTGCAACTCGCTTTGAACCGCATTCCACGTGCCCGAGCATTCCCGACCGTCCAACGTCGCACCCCAGCCCGTGTCCGATGCGTCCGAGAAGAGAAGGTGGTCGGGGGTCTGAACAGCCAGTGGCAGACCCTCCCTGAGGAGAATGTTGTTCTTCCACCAAGTCAGTGACGACTTCATCTTCTCAGAAATAGGAACCGAGACCGCTTCTAGCGTCTTGTCCTTTCTCCAGTGAGCAGCTAAGTGAAATTGAAGGGGGCGGAGGTGGAGTCTCCCTAACGCGATGAACTGGTCCAGTGATGAAAGCGTCCCTATCAGACTCATCCACTGTCTGACTGAACATCGGTCCTTCTTCAGCATGGACTGGATGCATTCTTGGGCTTGACTGATTCTGGGGGCCGACGGAAAAGCCCGAAAAGCTTGACTCTGAATCTCCATTCCTAGGTATACTATAGTTTGGGATGGGACGAGTTGGGACTTTTCTATATTGACCAGGAGACCCAATTCCTTGGTCAGATCTAAAGTCCACTGTAGATTCTCCAGACAGCGACGACTTGACGCAGCTCTTAAAAGCCAGTCGTCCAAATAGAGGGAGGCTCTGATGTTTGCTAAATGCAGGAATTTGACAATATTCCTCATCAGTTTGGTAAAAACTAGAGGTGCCGTGCTTAGGCCAAAGCACAGGGCTTGGAACTGGTATACAACCTTCCCGAAAACAAACCTTAGCAAAGGTTGGGAATCTGGGTGGATGGGGACGTGAAAGTAAGCGTCCTTTAGGTCTAACGAGACCATCCAGTCTTCCTTCCTGACCGATGCTAGAACCGACTTTGTCGTCTCCATGGTGAACGTCTGCTTTGTGACAAAGACATTCAGAGAACTGACGTCTAGCACCGGTCTCCACCCTCCTGTTTTCTTCGGCACTAAGAAGAGGCGGTTGTAGAAGCCCGGGGATTGATGGTCCCGGACTATGACTACCGCTCCCTTTTGTAGTAAGAGAGACACCTCTTGCTGTAAAGCTAGTCTCTTGTCCTCCTCTCTGTACCTGGGAGAGAGGTCGATGGGAGTTGTTGCTAGAGGGGGGTTGCGTAAGAATGGAATCTTGTACCCCTCCCTGAGTAACTTCACAGACTGTGTGTCTGCGCCCCTGTTCTCCCAGGCCTGCCAGTAGTTCTTGAGCCTGGCTCCCACTGCTGTCTGAAGAAGGTGGCAGTCAGACTCTGCCTCTAGAGGACTTGGAACCCTTCTTCTTACTCCCACGTTGACTTCCGGCACGAGCACCTCCTCTGCTGGAGGCTCTGCCATGAAAGGGCGGAATGAACCTTGACGCTGGAGTGTCCATCCTAGGTCTAGGAACGGAGGGCAAAGGGTTGGCCTTGCGTGCGGATGACGCCACCAGGTCATGGGTGTCTTTCTGGATCAAGGAGGCAGCAATCTCCTTGATCAACTCTTCAGGGAAGAGACACTTCGAGAGTGGAGCAAACATAAGCTCCGACTTTTGACATGGAGTGACTCCAGCTGACAAGAAGGAGCAAAGGTGATCTCGCTTCTTGAGAACCCCAGACACGAAAGAAGCCGCAAGCTCACTAGAACCATCCCGTATGGCTTTGTCCATGCAGGACATGATGAGCATGGAAGTTTCCTTATCAGAAGGGGAGGTCTTCCTGCTCAACGCTCCCAAACACCAGTCCAAGAAGTTAAAGACTTCGAATGCGCGGAAAACTCCCTTCATAAGATGGTCCATATCCGAAGGAGTCCAGCAAATCTTGGAGCGTCTCATAGCCAGCCTGCGGGGAGAGTCTACCAGACTTGAGAAGTCGCCCTGGGCAGAGGCAGGAACTCCCAAGCCGAGAACTTCTCCCGTGGCATACCAGACGCTAGATCTGGAAGCAAGCTTGACCGGGGGAAACATGAAGGATGTCTTCCCAAGTTGCTTCTTGGACTGCAACCACTCTCCCAGTACCCTTAAAGCTCTCTTGGATGAGCGAGCGAGTACGAGCTTCGTAAAGGCAGGTGCTGCTGACTGCATGCCTAAAGCGAACTCAGAGGGAGGCGAGCGTGGTGCTGCAGACACAAACTGATCCGGATATAAATCCTTGAACAGCGCAAGCACTTTCCTAAAGTCTAAGGAGGGAGGCGTAGTCTTGGGTTCTTCGATGTCCGAGTGTTGGTCGTCAAGATGTGCAGCTTCGTCATCATCAGAGATACCATCATCTGAATGTTGAGGAGGAAGAGGCAACGGAGTGGGCTGGACGGCTGAGTCCGGCAGCACGGGTGCATGCGTGGCTGCACTGGACCCAACATCATGCCGCTGTTGGTCAGTCTGAGAACTGGCAACAACCAAAGCTGAGTGGGTGCGCAAAGAGTCTACTCCCGACTGTGGAAGGATAGCGGAGACCACCGTGGGTTGCGGAGGCTGACGCACCGCGTCAAAACACGGCAGCCTAACTCCACCCTCCTGTTGTTGTGGTAGCTCACGCACGGCAACGGAGGGTTCCGTGCGTCTGTGAACGTCAGCATGCGTCTGGCAGGGTCGACTGCGCATGGGTGGAGGAGCTCTCACAGCTGGCGTGTGGGAGCAGGCAGCCTCAGCGTCTGCTGGGCGCACAACCGTGGCAGGTTGTGGGCTAACGGGTGCAGCGGCAACCTTCTCCGCACGAAACTCCTGCATAACAGCAGCTAACTGAGTCTGCATAGACTGCAGCAAAGACCACTTAGGGTCTACAAAAGCGGAAACAGACGGAGCTACTGTCCGTTGTGACTGAGGGTCTAAAACAGCGGGTGCGGCAACAGACGGAGTTACTGCCTGTTGCGGTACCACTTTGCCTCTCTTAGGAGGTGTGCAGTCGTCGGAGGACTGCAGCGAGTCCGAACTGACCCAGTGGCTACACCTGGGCCGTTGGACTAGCTCGGAAGGGACCTTACGTTTAAGAGGCCGTGAGACCTTGGTCCATCGTTTCTGTCGAGAAACCTCTTCCGCAGACGAGGAATGAACGGGCTCACTCGTCTTCTTGTGGGTGGGACGATCTATGTGAGATACGTCCGAAACCACGGAGGGTACGTCTGTCCGCTGATTAAAGCCTCTCGAACCCTTTGGTCGTACGACATTGCTTCTCCCCTGGGCTTGGGAGCTTGCAAGAGGTCCCGGACTGGGAGGACGACAGGCACGAACAGACGCACCCTCATGCGTAACACTGACACTTTTCACTGCACTGACACTCACTTCACTTCCCACTGCACTTTTACCTTTCAACTCTCTGACGTCAGCCATGAGTTGATTGCGGTCATTCGCCAATGACTCGACTCTCTCACCTAGAGCCTGGATGGCACGCATCATATCTGCCATTGAAGGTTGATGAGAGCTAGCAGGGGGGTCGGGTGCAACCACTACAGGGGAAGGAATAGGTTGAGGGGCATGGGGAGAGGAAAAATCAATTGAGCGAGACGAACTCCTCCTGATCCTATCCTTCTCTAGCCTACGTGCATATTTCAGGAATTCTTGAAACCCGAATTCCGAAAGCCCAGCGCATTCCTCACATCGATCTTCCAATTGACAGGCTTTACCCCTACAATTGGAACAAACGGTGTGCGGATCGATAGAGGCCTTCGGAAGACGCCTTGAACAGTCCCTAGCGCTACATTTCCTGTACTTGGGGACTTGAGAAGGGTCAGACATCTTGAATAAGTCAAAAGGGGGGAATTCAAAATCTATCCAAGTCGTCAACAAATAATCCAAATTCCAAAAAAGAATGCAAGGAAGTATTGAAGATAACTTCTGCACAGCGATAGCTAATAACCAGAAATGAATACTTCACCAAATAACGTGAAAATCAATCCAGAAAACAAGAGCGTATTCAGTAGGTCTTGCCGGTGGCACGACAGAGAGAAAATTGGTTCTGTGTTGACATCGAGTACTTGAGTACCTGCTCGACAGATGGCGCTGTTGATGTACACCCCCACCTGTATAGCGATCGCTGGCGTATTCCGCCCGTAGTTTTTTTCTGTCGGGCAGCAGAGCTGACAGCTATATGATCATCGGGTAAGTTTAATATTGAAAAAATCCAATTTGACTGTAGAATATTCTAATTTATAAACACAAGTGAAAAATTGATGTTGAGTCATTCAACGCATGTTTACTATTTTCAGGAGTTTTATCATCTCAAGTTTTCCAAATAAATTACACATTTATAAAACATCGCATTTTCCTCTTTTTGAAATTTTTGCATGAAATGTTCAAGTAAAACCTTTCAGTGATGATTTCTATATCACAAGCCAAATTATATCAATATCCCATCAGTGGATTTCAAAGGGTTGGAAAAGTTAACATTGATTTATAAAAGACTACACAAGGGGTAGTTTTACTCAAAACAATTACCTCTTATATTAGAAAATTGATTAATAGTTCTCTGTGGCAAAAGGAATCAAGAATCGCAACCAAATAGGCAAAATAAACTTAGTGGAATTAGGAGGTATAATTATTATCATTATTACTTGCTAAGCTACAACCCTAGTTGGAAAAGCAGGATGCTATAAGCCCAAGGGCTCCAACAGGGAAAAATAGTTCAGTGAGGAAAGGGAACAAGAAAATAAATAAATTACCCTGGTACAAGAGAAGTCATGAACAATCAAAATAAAATATTTTAAGAATAGTAACAACATTAAAATAAATATTTCATATAGCCTATAAACTAAAAAAAGTAAAGGAAGAAATCACATAGAATAGTGTGCCTGAGTGTACCCTCAAGCAAAAGAACTCTACCCCAAGATAGTGGAAGACCATGGTACAGAGACTATGGCACTACCAAAATAAGGGAAGTATGTTATCCTTTCATGGATATTATTTAAAGGTTTACAAGTTTAAAGGTCACTCATGCATGGCAGAGGCAAGGGACAATGCCCTAGAGACTCTCCACCCAAGCAAGGACAAAGGAGGGCCAGGCAATGGCTGCTGATGGCTCAGGAGATAGACCTATAGGCTCCCCCCAAACCCGCCATCCTAAGCTCAAAAGGATGGTGAGGTTGCAGCGACCAAAACACTAATGAGTTTGAGCTGAACTCGACACCCAGTTTGGCATTCACTTAACCCTTTTACCCCCAGGCTATTTGGAACTTTCTAACCCTTAACCCCGAGGCGTTTTTTTTTTTTTCAAGCACATTTTGCAATACAGTATATATTTTTTAAATTGCTCTAACAGCCTTAATTTTTGTTATAGAGAGGTCAGGTTGGTCTTATTCTTTTGGAAAATGCCTGAAGTTTCTCATAAAGTTATCAAAAATATGCAAAAATAAATGTAAATAGCATTTTTTTGCAAGGACGTACCAGTACGTCCATGGGGGTAAAAGGATGAGTTTTGTGAAACGTACCAGTACGTCCATTGGGGGTAAAAGTGTTACCTTAGTAGTGATTATAATACTGTCAAATCTCCCTTGAGGAAATTGTCTGAAGTCTGCCTTAAGGAAAGTGTTTGTTTACATATTGTTGTCTAATTGCAACATTGAGATTCACAGGGGGCAAACATTACTCAGTAATTTCAAAACCAACCTCTCTTATTCAAGATGTTTAAATCCTGACAGACTTGTCATGAAGGCAGCGATTCAAGCATTGCAGGAAATGCGTATAGTGTTAGAGCAGCCAAAGCTGAACAATTATATACTTCTATCTTCTCGGTTACTATATACAAGTCCTGTCTGTCCCAGACACCATGCCGTGATAAGTGACATTTACTATACCTACTATACATATTAAGATACTTGTCTGGGAGTCACTTTAAAGAACACTTATACTTTACTATGCTATACTCATAAGCTGATAATTGACAAGACATTAAAAACTATATTCTTTTCTCTTTCCATGTCTGTGGAAAGTGGGGAGGCGAACATTCGCATTTAGTTGTACTTATTCATTGAGAGATGCCTTGGTGACTTTTGCCTCCCAAGAAAGTATTACTAAACAGTGTGAAGGTAATTAACCCTTTTACCCCCAGGCTCTTTGGAAATTTCCAACCTTTAACCCCCAAGGGGTTATTTTTTCCCCAGCACATTTTGCAGTATATATTTTTTAAATTGCTCTAACAGCCTTAATTTTTGTCATAGAGAGGTCAGGTTGGTCTCATTCTCTTGGAAAATGCCTGAATTTTCTCAAAAAATTATTAAAAATATGAAAAGAGAAATTTTTATAGCATTTTTTTTGCAAGGACGTACCGGTACGTCCATGGGGGTAAAGGGATGAGTTCTGTGAAATGTACCAGTACGTCCTTTGGGGGTAAAAGGGTTAACTAACTTTTAGCTGTTGTTCCGACTGGAGTCATTCATAAGCTCATAGCTGAAGTGACTGACACTACAAACATGAATAAATAGTTTGTATTTATCCAAAAATTTCAAACAGCAAAACAAATGAAGACTCAAAAATAAACTTAGTTTTTCTAATTATGAAGAAGTCCAAAGAAACCTTTAAAATGAAACAAAACATTGAATGAAATAAAAAATGAACGACCACAAACACACGTAAGACTTATGTAGAACATGAAAACATTGTTATCTTAAGTCTATAATTTGGCATTCAGATACTCAAGGCCATACCATCGACCCAATATTTCAGCCACTCATTTCTAAAGCATCTACCTAAAAGTTAAATGCACACAATGAAAACCTACACCTTTTCTTGGTATAGAAAATGCATTCGCATAAATCATTAACCCTTTTACCCCCAGGCTATTTGGAAATTTCCAACCCTTAACCCCCATGGGGTTATTTTTTTTCAAGCACATTTTGCAGTATATTTTTTCTAAATTGCTCTACCAGCCTTAATTTTTGTCATAGAGAGGTCAGATAGGTCTCATTCTCTTGGAAAATGCCTGAAATTTCTCAAAAAAATTATCAAAAATATGCAAAAAAAAATTTAAATAGCATTTTTTTGGCAAGGACGTACCGGTACGTCCATGGGGGTAAAGGGATGAGTTTTGTGAAACGTACCAGTACGTCCTTTGGGGGTAAAAGGGTTAACAGCAGTTACAGTATTAGGTTTCGTTAGAATGGAAGACCGTAACATTACATCATACTTCACTCTGTTTCCAAGTTCATCAGGACTAAAAAACCAAGAATGATACCAAGGCACTTCCCCCAATTTTGGGGGGTAGAAGACATAAATTAAAGGAGCAAAGGGGACCTTTCCTCTCTCTGCTCCTCCCAGCCTCACGAGGGATTCAGCCGAGTTTAACTGGTACTGCTGGGGTACCACAGCCCACCCTCCCCCGTTAACCACCACAAATGAAGTTTCATTCGCTGAATCCCCCACTGCTACAATCTCTGCGGTCACCAAGGCGACCGGAGACAGCAGCAGGGCCTACCGGAACTGTGTCACAATCGCTCGCCATTCATTCCTATTTCTAGCACGCTCTCTTACCTCTCTCACATCTATCCTCCTATCACCCAGAGCTTTCTTCGCTCCATCCATCCACCCAAAACCTTAGCCTTCCTCTTATACTTCTCCCATGAACTCTTGTATTCACTACCTTCTATAGTAGACAGCCACTTTCCATTCTCTCAACATGGCTAAACCGCCTCAACAAATTCGTATCCAATCTAGCTGCTAAATCATTTCTTTCACCCACCGTGATTACAGAGATAGGGTAGTAAAGTACTGTCCTGTAAAAGTACTAACCTGGCACGTACATCTTTTAGCTACACTGCAATCTCATCCATGATGCCTCGCTCGAAATTTTGAAGAACTTGCAGCCAATTCTCTTGTCGAACGAGGCCGAATACTCGAGGGAAGAAACCGTGACATGGTGGCCTGCGAAGAAATACATACCAACGTATATGCCAATACAAGTCAACGAAAGTCTAAGATTAGCTAACTAATGACAATTTATGGGATGGATACAATATCATCGTAGCATTCATCTTCGTATTTAGTTATCGAACCTATCTACAATTAATCCTACGATTCCAAAACAAATAAAAGAAGGAGAACTGATTATTTCTCGAGGTAAAAACAGCAATTCTCAGACTTTATAAATAAAATGGTGAATATTAACATCATTTTTGGCCAAACACTAATTCATTCCTGGGGCAGAGAAGAATTTTATACTAATAAACTTTATAAAAAGAGAGACTTATTCGATAAATGGAAGACATGAAAGGAAACGGCGATCTTCAATCAGCAAAAAAATTATACGACAGCCATGAAGGGAATACATTAACATTCTATATCAAACGGGAAACCTGCAATATAAACGATATTTTTATATAAATTACAATCTACTGTAACATCTTCACCCAGAATAGGTTTCCTCAAGTCAAATCAATTGTGGTTACTTTCTTATTATTATTATTATTATTATTATTATTATTATTATTATTATTATTATTATTATTATTATTATTACTTGCTAAGCTACAACCCTAGATGGAAAAGCAGGATGCTATAATCCCAGGGGCTCTAACAGGGAAAATAGCTCAGTGAGGAAAGGGAAAAAAGAAAATAAAATATTTTAAGAGATATATTAAAATAAATGTCTCCTATATAGACTATAAAAACTTTAACAAGAGGAAGAGAAATAAGATAGAATAGTGTGCCCAAGTGTACCCTCAAGCAAGAGAACTCTAACCCAAGACAGTGGAAGATTATGGTACAGGGGCTATGGCACTACCCAAGACTAGAGAACATAGCTTACTATACCATAGCTAGATCTCTTCTACTCTTACCAAGAGGAAAGTGGACACTGAACAATTACAGTGCAGTAACCCCTTGGGTGAAGAAGAATTGTTTGGCAATCTCAATGTTGTTAGGTGTATGAGGACAGAGGAGAATATGTAAAGAATAGGCCAGACCATTCTGTGTGTGTGTAGGCAAAGGGAAAATGAACCGTAACCAGAGAGAAAGATCCAGTGTAGTACTGTCTGGCCAGTCAAAGGACCACCCCATAACTCTCTAGCGGTAGTAAGTTACAATCTACTATAACATCTTCACCCAGAATAGGTTTCCTCAAGTCAAATCAATTGTGGTTTACTTTCTTTGGATCAATAATTGTAAGCTCCCTCCAAAATGCATTAATATATCTAGATCCTGGGATAAAGGTCTTAACGAAATGTCCATACCTTAGCCCTTAACCCTTTTACTCCCACGCTCTTTGGAAATTTCCAACCCTTAACCCCCAAGGGGTTACTTTTTTCCCAGCACATTTTGGAGTATATTTTTTTTAAATTGCTCTAACAGCCTTAATTTTTGTCACAGAGAGGTCAGGTTGGTCTCATTCTCTTGGAAAATGCCTGAATTTTCTAAAAAAAATTTTATAGCATTTTTTTGCAAGGACGTACCGGTACGTCCATGGGGGTAAAGGGATGGCTTTTGTGAACTGTACCAGTACGTCCTTTGGGGGTAAAAGGGTTAACAAAATGTCCATACCTTATCCCTTAAAGTGACATTGATTATGGCCGAATCCAGTTATGCTTCATCTCTTGATTGGACGAGAGACGTGGCACGGACGATGAATCCTCCTCTTTTGATTTCATTGTTTATTTATGCAGTTTTTCTTATCCTGATTTGAGGACATAAATAAAAATTCCTTTCGATTCTGTCTTCGTTGGAGGAGACTTTACTGATCCAAACGTCTTCATGTCTTGTGCGGATTCCATGATTAGCTAATCAGCTGCAAATATAATTTATAATTAATACTAATTTATAAATAATTTGAACCATGTTAACAGTTGAAAAAAAGATTTTCCTCTTACTCTGTGACCATGTTTTTCTATGCAGCAGACAAATGTAGGACGGCACCTCGTTGTTCCGGGGATGTTGACGAGGGAGAAGTCTAACTGGTGAGGGACCTAGGGATTTTGACGAAGGAAAAATCTATTTCTGGGCGAGGGACCTGTGTCGCCCAGTGAAATGCTCCTCTAGCACCATTTCTAAGGCATAATTATTGCTGAAAATACCAGAGAAAAAAAAGAGATGCATGGAATGCCAGGAATAAACCTAGCTCACTCACTCATTGAGTGTCGGTATAGAAAACTGGGGCGTGGAACTCTTTCTCTCTCTCTCTCTCTCTCTCTCTCTCTCTCTCTCTCTCTCTCTCTCTCAAACTAATTGCACCCCTCTCTCTCTCTCTCTCTCTCTCTCTCTCTCTCTCTCTCTCTCTCACATACAACACTCAGTATTTCATTATCACGACCATATATCCCTCCCCAATTAGACCTCTCCTTCATCAACATACCCCAGTCTCTACCCCTACATCTCCCCACCCCCCATCCTCATTCCTCCTCAGCCCTTGCGTTGGTCAGACGTGTTTTGTTTAGCTCATATGCTTTGTGTTATTTTTGGAAGATGTCCGACGTTTTAGAGATCCCTGTTCCCAAGTTGAGTATTATATTTCTCTGTTTGGGATTTCTAGGTAGCAACACTTTTTATTTTCAACCGTGTATGGTCTTTTTGTTTTTGCCGCTGGTTGTTCTTTAAAGTTAAAGTTGTGGGTTTTAGGTCTCCACTGAGACAATTTACATCGTTCTCCTCGGGCAACCATTAGCCAGCAGGGACTATCACTAGTCCCCTCTAACCTCCCCCTCAGGCGCCACCCTGGGAGTACCCCCCGGTAGAAGGTCTCACGGTATTCGCGTCCCTGGCGGGAACCGAACTCGGGACCTCTGCAATAGAAGTCCGCGACGCTACCAACCTTGCTATCTTTGTGACCATGTTTTTCTACGCAGCAGACGGGTGTAGGACGGCACCTCGTTGTACCGGGGGATGTTGATGAGCGAGAGGTCTAATCGGTGAGGGACCTATGGTTGTGGTTCTATCATGCCCCAGTTTACTATACCGATACTCATAGAGTGAGCGAGCTAGGTTTATTCCTGGCATTCCAGGCATCCTTTTTTTCTACGGTATATTTAGCAATGTATCCTCCTGCTGCCTCTGATGCCTTAGATGACCGCGGAGGTAGCAGCAGTAGGGGATTCAGCATTATGAAGCTTCATCTGTGGTGGATAATGTGGGAGGGTGGGCTGTGCCACCCTAGCAGTACCAGCTGAACTCGGTTGAGTCCCTTGTTAGGCTGGGAGGAACGTAGAGAGTAGAGGTCCCCTTTTTTTGTTTTGTTTCATTTGTTGATGTCGGCTACCCCCCAAAATTGGGGAAAGTGCCTTGGTATATGTATGTATGTATGTATGTATGTATGTATATTTAGCAATAACTATGCCTTAGAAATGGTGCTATGGGAGCATTTCACGGAGCGACCCAGGTTCCTCGCCCAGAAAATAATACATAGAAAAACACAGCACAAATGTGAAAGAGTAAAATGATATACGTACCATAACCTGATAATATTCACATCAAATAAAAAGAAATGGTCAAGTAACATTCACGATGGAGGACATTTCTCAAGAAGAAACCACGGGGTAGACCATATAACTGATAATGTTTTATTATTATTATTATTATTATTATTATTATTATTATTATTAATTGCTAAGCTACAACCATAGTTGGAAAAGCAAAATGCTATAAGCCCAGGGGCTCCAACAGGAAAAATAGTTCAGTGAGGAAAGGAAACAAGGGAAAACAAAATATTTCAAGAACAGTAACATTAAAATTAATATTTCCTACATAAACTATAAAAACTTTAACAAAAGAAGAGAAAGAAACTATAAAAACTTTAACGAAACAAGAGGAAGAGAAATAAGATAAGATAGAATAGTGTGTCTGAGTGTACCCTCACCCAATAGTGACAAAAATAGTTTCTAATTCCTTAAATTCCAACAGATTTTTCATCGATACTAGACTACCTTAGTGCTTTACAGTACACTATCATCATTACTTGCCAAGCTACAACCCTGGTTTGAAGAGAAGAATGCTACAAGCCTATGGACTCCAACAGGGAAAGCAGTCCAGTGGGGGAAAGGATACAAAGACATAGCAGGAATCTAGATAGAGACACTGCATATTGAAAGAAATACAAACACTTTTTCTAGTTGGGAGGTTGACGTCTCGTGTCACAGTTTATCGGTAATTTATTCTCCATTGTTCCTTGATTTGTAATACTAGTATTTTTTTATATTTTCATAGTTTATTCTTTACCTCTCAACTTTGTCTCTGCAGAGATGCTTTCCTTATCAGAGCAATTTGTCTTGTAGCTTGGCTTGTTAACCCTTTTACCCCCAGGCTATTTGGAACTTTCCAACCCTTAACCCCCAGGCGTTTTATTATTTTCAAGCACATTTTGCAATATATATTTTTTTAAATTGTTCTAACAGCCTTAATTTTCATCATAGAGAGGTCAGGTTGGTCTCATTCTTTTGGAAAATGCTTGAAGTTTCTCATAAAGTTATCAAAAATATGCAAAAAAAATATAAATAGCAGTCTTTTTGCAAGGACGTACCAGTACGTCCATGGGGGTAAAGGGATGAGTTTTGTGAAACGTACCAGTACGTCCATTGGGGGTAAAAGGGGTTATGATAATAACAATAATCAGTTCTTAGACGCTATACCCTTACCTAAGAGGATATTAAGGTAACGATATTTTAAAGTTTGCATCAATTCCCCCCCTAAAGCATTATGATATTCATGCTTCCTACAATGTGCTTGAGGTCCCCTTTTCTTACCATCTCATAACAGCCTACCACTACCATTTAAACTCCCACAGACATCATACAATAAAAGAGTTCAAACTTGACAACAACACTTTTGTGACGATACATCTGCTTTCTATGTAAGCCCATACCCCCATGGAAATAACGAGGGCATAGTCTATCTTACGTAATGAATAAACCATTCAGGAGGGCACCAAAAATCACCAATTTTTAGTAATTTGTATTTTTCCTAACATACTTACCGAGAACTACTTTCTTAGGAGGTACCTGGAATCTCCTCTCAACCGACCAGAGTTTTGTGCAGTTTACCCTACTTCCGTTTTCGGTGAGGACTACCCCAGGCGGAAGGATACGGGCCCTAAGGCTATTCCTAACAATAAACACCTGTAGTTATTCATAAGGGTATTGCTTCGCTGAAAGTAATACCCCTACACAGTAAATAGCGTTGGTTTGCATTCCAGTTACGGAAAAATTAACTAATGCATAAAGTGAGTCAGTTTAATTAGGTTGAAAGGACAAAGCTTCTTTGCCTGAAGGGTTGTGGCAGTCTGGTGGAAGCGTCCTTATCTGGTGATTGTCAGACTGGGGTTTGAGTCCCCCTCAAACTCATTTGTTCCTTTGGTCGCTGTAACCTCACCATCCTTGTGAGCTAAGGATAGGGGGTTTGAGGGAGCCTATAGTTCTATCTGCTGTTCAGCAGCCACTGACTGGCTCTCCTTGGTCCTAGCTTGGGTGAAGAGGGGGCTTGGGTGCTGATCATATGTGTATATGGTCAGTCTCTAGAGCATTGTCCTGCTTGATAGGGCAATGTCACTGTCCCTTGCCTCCGTCATTCATGAGTGGCCTTTAAACCTTTGAACCATTAAAGGACAAGGCTTCTTTGCCTTCATAACATTATCTCGATTTCATAACAAGGTGTAAACAAGTGGGCGGTAGTTAACCCTTTTACCCCCAGGCTATTTGGAAATTTCCAACCCTTAACCCCCAAGGGTTATTTTTTTTCAAGCACATTTTGCAGTATAATTTTTTTAAATTGCTCTAACAGCCTTAATTTTTGTCATAGAGAGGTCAGGTTGGTCTCATTCTCTTGGAAAATGCCTGAAGTTTCTCAAAAAATTATCAAAAATATGCAAAAATAAATTTAAATAGCATTTTTTTGCAAGGACGTACCAGTACATCCATGGGGGTAAAGGGATGAGTTTGTGAAAGGTACCAGTACGTCCTTTGGGGGTAAAAGGGTTAAAGGTCGGGAGCGGAGAGGCCGAATAGTTATTTTGATAGCAGCTGGGAATTTCCAAGAGGTTGGTGATGGTGGATAAGTATGAATAAAAGACTCAGGTTTGTATAGTTAGGAAAATTAATCATCTCCAAATTTTCAATTTGTTCGGACACAAACAAAAAACTGTCCTTTACACAAGAGAGACACCCTTAGGTGGGAGGAAGTTCCTGTTCCAACTAGTTAATACCTATCCAGGGATGCCCAAACTCAGACTTTACAGATAATGAGAGTTAAGGTTCCTTACACATCGCGCACCAGTGTTGTGACAATGACATCGGTTCCACGCCCCGTGCCATAAAGGATACGGAGCAGAAAATCTCTGTCGTACAATGAGGCACATGTACATCAACGCGTTAGGCTTGGTTCCAACCACCTGGCATATGTGTACTAATGGATTTACCTGGTTACTATACACTCCCCCTTGTAAGGAGTGTGAGGAATGACGCTTTTTATATTAGACGACAGCATAGTGAAATGTATTGCGTACTAAGTGGGGCTTACCTGCAGTCAAATCGTTTCCAGCCGACAGCATTTCCGATGCTGTGCTCCAAGAGAGTAGAAGATGGAAAGAAAAAGAAAGGGCCTGTCCATTCACTTTCATCCCAGACTGAAACATAATCTACGTCCTTGATCCGACGCTAATGGTCCTGTGAGAGGAGCCGAAGTAGCTATACCACCTGCTGTGCACATGCCGCAGGCCCTTTGAAAAGGTGTCTGGACCTGCGAGATGATTCACCGCAGATAATGGGCAGTAAACGTAGTACGACGTTTCTGCACCCCTGCCTGCAGTATCGGTACCACAGTGAGATTCTTATAGAATGCCGGGGTTGTACCAACTCCCGTGACATCATGTGCTCTAACCAGAGCTCTACCCAGTGTGGAAGGTGAAGGTGGCATATGGGTACAGTCAACGACCTCCCTCAGCCAAGAGGAGATAGTATTCTTCATCATCTTATTCTTCACTCGCCCAGTGCCGACAAAGAGATGCTGCAGTTATAGTAAAATAGTGTGTGTTTAAGGTAGCACCTCAGTAGCCTCACAGGACACAAAAAGGAGCTAATCAGGCTCGTGACCTTTAAAGATGAAAATCTGGAATTAGGAACTGATGGATTCTGGGTTTTGACAATACAGTAAATTCAGGAACGAAGGAGAACGAGATCTGCCTCCATCCACAGGTGTGAGACAGTTCAAGAGATATCGCGCAGCTTGCTAAACCACTTAGCGGAGGCTAGGGTGAGTAAGAAAACCGTTTCAAGTGTGAGGTTTCTATCTGAAGTAAGCCTCCGCAGTTCATAAGATGTTCTCTTTAAGGAACGTAGGACCTTGACAACGTTCCAGAGTGGTGACCTCACCTCTAACAGAGGACAGGTCAGATCAAAACTACGTATGAACATAGAGAGTTCAACCAAAGAGGAGACATCAACTCCTATCAGCCTAAAGACCTGAATCAAGGCTGAGTGATAGCCTTTCACCACTGGCACTGAGCAGAGTTTTTCCCTTTCGGAGGTAAAGTAAAAATTTGGCTATGGACAGGATAAAAGCTCCGAGCAGAGAGAGAGACCCCTTCCACAACGCCAACAACAGATGGCCCACTTGGCTTGATACACTTCATGAAGTATCCAGACATCTTTTGGGCAACTTGGTGCGAAAAGCCTTTCTCTGAGAGATGCTGTATAACCTCCAAGCATGAAGCTGAAGAGATTCCACTGCGTTGAAGAATCTCCGGGTGTGTGGTTGGCACAACAGGTCAGTAACAGGTGGCAATTCCCTTGGGGTCTCTATCAGAAGATGTAGAAAGTCCGGGTACCATTCTACTTTCAGCGCAAATAGAGTCATGTTGAGGTTGGGAGTGGATCGGATTCAATTTAGGACACTCATCAGACAAAATGGTGGGAAAGAATATACATCGAGGTCATCCCAGTTTGGAAAATGTCCTCAAACACTGCTTCAGGGTCTGGCACTGATGAGGAGCATACTGTTTCTGCTTCAGTGAGGTTGCAAACAGGCCGAGTGTCAGTGAACCTCACAAGGTCAGGCTCTTGCTCGGTATCTAAGGATACAAAGACCGCTCTGGACTAACCACTTGCATCCTCCTGCTCAGTTCACCTTGTACAATGATCTTTCTACCTGGAATGAAGCAGGCTCTTGGAGTACTCGAGATGAGCACCGCCCACTTGGGGATCTCTACTGCTAACTCGCAAAGCTGCAGCGACACGGTACCTCCTTGTTTATTTACATATGCCACTACTGTGGTGTTGTTGATCATCGAAACCATCAAGTGACCGGTCAAAAGATGTCAAAAGTGTTGGAGTGCAAGAAGAGCTGCTCAATGCTCCAAACCATTATGGCAATGATGATCTTGGTCGGACCATTGTCCTCATAACATACGATGACAAAGGTGTGCTCCCCATCCTTCCTTTGACGCATCTGTGATATAACAGTTGCTCTGGTGGAGGCATCAGAAGAGGAGAACCCCTTAGAAGGTTTGTCTTGTCCAGCCACCATTCCAAGTTGCATCTGCATTCTTCCCCTATTGGGATATCAATGATAGAGGGTGGTTCATATGATGAGACCAGTGTCCCTTTAATTCCCATTGGAGTGACTGCAGATGAAGATGACCAGTTACAACGAGACATTCCAGGGAGATTAGATCTCCCAGTGACTTCTGCCACTGGTGGGCTGGCAGACGGGGCAGATGGAGGAAGGGAAGTGAAGCCTCTCGCAGGACCAAGTCGATGTCCATTATGAAGTACACGAGTCTCTTCTCCCTATTCACCATGATCCATAGATCGTGACAAAATGAGAGGACTCTCTCGATGACAGAGAAGGTCTTCCTCGGAGCCCGCCAAAATCAACAAATCACCTACATATCGTGAGACGAATGCCGTTGACGTGTGCCCATGGTAATGCTAGCGTAAAGACTCCGATGATAACTTCTGAAACTGTCGAAGGAACCAAACCCAAACAAAGAACTTTGAATTGGTACACTCTGTTCCCCAGGCCAGTCTATCCTTGAAGCAGGATGAACTAGGATTGAATGTGATCATAAACTTAAAAGGCCTGATTGCCTACCTGACTGTGACTGTGGTCTCCATCTTGAACCATGTTTGCAGACTAACTCCTTCAGGGCTGACAAGTGTATGACTGGTCTCTAGCCGCCAGATGCCTTCTCTACAAGAGAGAGCTGACTGACGAAGCCTGGGCACTCATTGTTGACCTCTTGGAGAATGCCCTTCTCTAACTTAGGCTGAACTTCTGCTTGAGGGCTAAGTCTTCTTGAAGTCCTTCACTCATCCCTGGTGATAGGACAATGACACCACTGGTGGTCTAATTAGAGGAGGGGGAGAGCTGGTGAACGTTTACACCCCATGATACCACCACCACCTCATTACCTGGGTTGTAGGCATCCTCCCACAGGTGGCATCGTGGTAGGCATAAGTTGTTTCCCTCACCTATTCCCCCTACACCGCCGTACCCTTAACCCTGTTTGCTCAGAAAGGACTGCTGATTCATTCCCCATCTTGGGATGGAAGGGACGGGCCAAGAGTCGTTCCTAGGTGCTGGCCTATGTGCCTACCTACCATGAAGACAGACCGTGGCCACCAGAAGGGCAAAACCCGGTGCAGAAGCAAGTCCTGGCTGGCCTTCCTCCACTTCTCGGCTACCTCCTCGATCTTCTCTATTGAGAACAGAGAAGGACCCTCCACAGAAGCATTCTGGAGATTTAACCTTAGATGTCAGGGTGCCAGAAAACTTTAAATCAATCTATCTGGAGATATAAAACCTCCCGTCGATCACCCTGCTTCTGGAACCTGGAGGCCACGGCATTGTGCCTCTTCAGGACCCAGTTTGCTTAATGGGTCAACGACAGTTCAAGCTCCTATCAAGTCGATGTTCTTGAGTGCCTTTTTTTTTGTCAGAATCCATCAAGTCCTCAGTGTCTGCTAAAAAGTCGACTGTGCCAAGCCAGTGGTCAATCCGGGAGTCAGCCTGAAGAGTTGCCATTGCCGTGCTCTCAATACTCGTTACCTCCACTAACGAGAAAATAATGGACTGTGTGGCTAGACGGTCCAAAGTGACGCCTGGGGTCAGTGCGTCCACTGTAGGATCAAGAGGGAAGGAGAAGCCTAAAGAAGGGTAATACTTTCTATGATGCAAAAAAGCTCGAGGAATCCTCATGGAGGATCTTTCCGGCCTTAGGGACTCCTTTCTTGCAAAGACCTGCACATCGACCTTGTCTAGCAATTCCGAGGACAGGATTGACCAGGAAAGCTCTAGACGAGGTCTGGTACCCTGAGACGCACGACTCAGTCTATCAATGGCAGCATTCCTCCCATGGGAGAAGAGCAAGGGGACTCTCCTAGGCCATTAACTCTACAAATGCAAGTTGAGACTTGCAAAAAGGTTAATTCTGAATAATTTTCTTCCTTATTCGAGGCCTTAGGTCTGGCCACCTGAGTAAGGGGCTTGTCAGATTCCTCTGATTTATCGTAATCGAAGTCATCCCTCTCCGATACTGTACCCAACTGGTTTTGGGAGAGGTCGAAAGTAAGATACTTCTCTCGGTCTTCTCTCCTGGGAGGGGAATGAGATCAAGAGTGGCTGGCTACCACAATCCATCTAGGATCCAGAGCTCTCGAGTCCTGGCCCTTCAGGTGTGCTCGAGGGTCCATTCTGCTGTTGGTCCTGTTCTTGGGAATTGTCCCAAGATCTTTCCTTTCACCGAGTCATGAGAAATAAGAAAAGTGGCTAGATGGTTGTCTCCTTTCCTTTGTGACGTCTGGATAATCAGACACTGGACGGGATCTGTCCCATACTGTAGTAGGTTGTCGATCTACCTAGCCCCTTCTCCGATTCCGAAGAGGAGAGCGATAGGTGGAGTCAAATTTTATAGGTGAAAACCTATTGTTGTCTATCGAGGTGCCCTTCCCGAGTGACAGAGAACCACAATTTGAGGGCAATGGCTGCCCCTGGGAGGTGCCTCTTGGCACCTATGGTCGCATCATCACCAGTCTTTTAAAGATCCCTATCATAGAAGGATCTGCTTGACGATCTCTCAGGGAAGTCTGCATCCTAGAAGCCAGTCTAGGGTCATATGTTGCTTTTAAAGGTATTCTGCACACCAGCTTAGACTTTCTTGCTAGTGCATGTCTCGGTGAAGTGCGAGAGGGTGAGGCACGCTGGGTTGAGCACACGTTGGCGAGGCGTGTATCCGGTATCTCCCTTCTTCCCTCTTTCTAGGAGGCTAAGCATGCTTCATGTGGAGTCAGGTTCAGATGAGGAGGTGTCAGGCAGAGGCTGGCCAGAAGCCTTGCGAGCTTGCTTAGGTGTAAGTGCCCTTCTCCCCTTGCGAGATCGGTAGTGGATGCAAGTGTTTGGGCGATAGCACGCTCTTGTTGCAGATCTTGAAGTTGCTGAGGAGTAAGTGTGCGCTTCAAAGAGCTAGCACGCTCAGATAAAGGAGATGCCTGCTTGCGTGATGGGCGACATGGTCTCCAACACCAAGGTATGTCATAGAAGTGTGCTTAACTGAAGAGAGGCTCTTAGGAAATATGTCTCCTTCTGTGATCTGAAAAATGACAAATACGTAGATAATTTGTATTTTTCCTAACTATACAAACCTTAGCTTTTTAATAGGGGTTATTGCTTTAGGCGTAACTGAAATGACGAGCCATTAGAATTTTAACGAGGGTTTACTACCCCACCGTTAGTTAGCGGGGAGTAGGGAGGGTAGCTTGCTAACCCCCCCCCCCCCCCCCCTCACACACACCTGTGCTTGAACTCACTTTGCTTGGAGGTAGGATTTCAAGGGGGATAGGGCTGGCGGGCAAGTTTGATTAAATAGCTAAGGTTTTTATAGTTAGGAAAAATACAAATTATCTACGAATTTGTCATTTGTTCCGTAACTGACATACAAACCACGCTATTTAATAGGGGTGACTCACCCATTATTAATGGTGGAACATCCCAGCCAGAACTGGCTTTTGGCTTTGCCCGGGGACTCATTATTTGAGTGTGTCAGCACTCAACAATAAGGAGTCCCTGCACCTCGCTAGAACCTTGCTACGCAAGGACTGCGGCCTAAACAAGAGAGGGGAAAATGAAGAAAAGAATATGGGCCAGACAAACCTTTTCATTCATGCAGACTAAGACCGGGTAACAATGCCCTCAACCTTCTGCTACTTGTTCATTTTAAGGAGCCTGAGGTTTTAAGCCAGCTGTTGTGCAGCCACCACAGGGCCGATAGAAAACGTATCAAGCCTCCTGTGGGTCATGTCTTGCAGGTAGTAGGCTGTGAAGGTCATCTGACGCTTCCACACCCCAACCTGAAGAACCTGTGTCACTGAGAAATTCTTCTTGAAGGCCAGGGACGTAGCTACGCCCTGACATCATGTGCTCTAGCGTGACGTGACGGAGGAGTGTCTGGATTCAGGGACAGATGGATCACCCTACGAATCCATGCCGAGATGGTGTTCTTGGTGACCCTCCTCTTAGTCCTCCCAGTGCTAACAAACAATGCCTGCACCTGAGGACAGACTGCAGCTGTTCTTTTGAGATATAACCTCAGACTCCTTACTGGACACAGTAGGAGATGGTCTGGGTCATCTGTTACAGAACGAAGACTCAAAATCTGGAAGGAGTTGAACCGAGGATCCGGCACCCCTGGATTCTGAGTCTTAGCAATAAACTCAGGGACGAATTTGAACGTTACCTCCCCCAACCCCTTGAATGGGCGATGTTATATGAGAGACCATGAAGTTCACTGACTCGCTTGGCCGAAGCCAAAGCTAGTAGGAACACCGTCTTCCAAGTTAGGTGGCGATCAGAAGCCTGGCGTAATGGTTCGTAGGAAGGTCTCTTAAGAGACCTGAGAACTCGAACCACGTTCCGTGGAGGTCTCACTTCCAACTGAGAGCAGGTAAGTTCATAACTTCGTATGAGTAGGGAAAGTTCCAGCGAGGAAGAAATGTCCATTCCTTTGAGCCTGAAGGCTAGACTTAAGGGTGAGCGATAGCCTTTCACCGCCGAGACTGAAAGGCGCATTTCTTCCCGCAAATACACGAGGAACTCCGCTATTGCTGGAATCGTGGCATCGAGTGGAGAGATACCCCTTCCACAACACCAACCACAGAAGACTTTCCACTTTGCCTGGTAGACAGATGCGGATGATTTTCGCAGATGTCCAGACATCCTAATCGCAACTTGTTGCGAAAATCCTCTCTCAGCTAGGAGATGCTGGATAGTCTTCAGGCGTGAAGTCGTAGCGAAGCTACGGCTTTGTGGAAGATGTTGGCATGTGGTTGTTTGAGTAGATCGTGTCGTGCAGGGAGTTCTCTCGGAAGTTCCGTTAGGAGTTGCAGAAGGTCCGGAAACCATTTCGCGTGATGCCATAGCGGAGCTATGAGGGTCATTGAAAGATTGACCGATATTCTGGTCTTGTTGAGCACCCTCTTCATCAGACAGAATGGGGGAAAGGCATACACGTCGATGTTGTCCCACCGTTGTTGGAAGGCATCTTGCCAGAGCGCCTTGGGATCTGGGAATGGGGAGCAGTATAGTGGAAGCTTGAAGTTCAAAGCTGTCAAGAACAGATCCACAGTCGGGGAACCCCACAAAGTCAGGACTTTGTTGGCTACTAGATGATCCAAAGACCACTCAGTACACACTATCTGAGACGCTCTGCTCAGATTGTCGGCGAGCACATTCCTCTTGCCCGGAATGAAACGTGCCGATAGTGGAATCGAGTGGACTTGGGTCCATCTCAGTATCTCTACTGCAAGATGGGATAGCTGCTTCGAAAAGGTACCTCCTTGCTTGTTGCTGTAAGCCACTACTGTGGTGTTGTCGCTCATCACCACCACAGAGTGACCTGCCAGGTATTGTTGGAACTACTGAAGGGCCAAGAAAACGCCCTTCATCTCTAGAAGATTTATATGGAGGCACTTTTCTGATTCTGACCACAGGCCTGAGGTCCTGTGGTGTAGAACATGGGGCCCCCACCCTTTCTTTGAGGCGTTCGAAAACAGCATCAAATCTGGGGGGAGGACGAGAAGGTCCACTCCTCTTCGTAGGTTCTCGTCTGTCACCCACCACTGGAGGTCTGTTCGTTCCGCAGGTCCCATAGGGATCATGACGTCTGGGGAATCGTGACCTTGATTCCACCGAGACTTGAGTCGCCACTGGAGGGATCTCATCCTGAGGCGACCGTTGGGAACTAGACGAGCCAAGGATGAGAGTTAACCGAGGAGACGTAACCACGACTGGGCTGGAAGCTCTTCTCATCTGAGAAAAGGGCTTGCGACCTTCCTCAGTCTTGCTATCCTGTCGTCTGTTGGGAAAGCTTTGTGGAGATTGGTGTCTATGATCGTGCCTAAGTATACCAGTCTTTGAGTGGGAAGCAGAGAGGACTTCTCGAGATTTACCATGATCCCCAGATCCTGGCAAAGTCCCTGAAGTTTGTCTCGGTGTCGAAGAAGGGATGACTCCAAGTCTGCTAGGATCAGCCAGTCGTCCAGATAATGGAGGAGACGGATGCCGATCCTGTGTGTCCACGACAATATTAAGGTGAACACTCTGGTGAAAACCTGTGGTGCTGTGGAGAGACCGAAACACAGCACCTTGAACTGGTACTCCTTGTTGTCGAGGCTGAGTCTTAAGTACTTCCTTGAAGACAGATGGATTGGGATCTGGAAGTATGCGTCATACAGATCGTGTGCACATGAAATCTTGAGGTCTCACTGCAAGTCTGACCGTGTCTGCGGTCTCCATGCTGAACGGAGTTTGTTTGACAAACTTGTTCAGAGCCGAGAGGTCGATGACTGGTCTCCAGCCTCCAGACACCCACCACTGGAGGTCTGTTCGTTCCGCAGGTCCCATAGGGATCATGACGTCTGGGGAATCGTGACCTTGATTCCACCGAGACTTGAGTCGCCACTGGAGGGATCTCATCCTGAGGCGACCGTTGGGAACTGAAGAAGCCAGGCGACCCGTCGAGGACCTCCTGGAGAGCGCCCTTTTTCAACATGGTCTGCACTTCTGCCCGAAGGGCCTGCATCCTTGCTGATCCCATGGCAAGGGAGCTCAATGACACTGGATTTGTCGTCAGGGGAGGTAGAGATGTTGTGAATGGGACGCGAGTTGCTGCCACCTGTCTGCGCAACTTTGAAGGCATCCCCCCACTGGTGGACATGCAGAGGGATTGCCAATTCTAGCGTTTGCAGCCTCGGCTGCTCTCTCTAGGATTCTTCCCTCCCCTGGAGGGCTTAAGGACAGGAAAGGGCTTAGACACCACTGTCTTCGCTGTAGCTGCCGGTTTCGTGGTCTTGGTAGGACGGGGATGCTGGGGTGCTGGAGGTTTATAGGGCTTGGATGTCAAAACCCTATGTAGGAGGGAGTCTTGGTGGGACTTCCTCCACCTCTCAGTGGCATGCTCCACGTCCTTAGGCTCAAACAGGTTCGTTCCCATCACGGAAGAATGTCTGAGCCTGCTGATCTCGGTGCTAGGGACCTTTTGATGGAACCTCTCAGACACCGCATCCCGACGTTTCAGGATGGTGTTTGCCCACAAGTTTGAGACTTGGTGGGCCAGAAACTCGATCGTGCGAGTGCCTGAGAGTAAAAAGGTCTCCATAGCTTTCCTGGTATGTTCTTTGGATAAATCCTCCGAACGTATCAGGATACCTAAAGTCCCTAACCAGATATCCAGCCACGAAGTGGCCTGCATGGCACACTTCGCCACCTTCTCCTGATTAAGGATCTCAGTCGCCGAGAATGAGATCTGCCGGTTGGAGAGTCTCTCAAGAGGGACTCCCCTGGTAAGCTCTTCCAATGAATGGTGAAGGGGATGAGCTAAACAAGACTCCTCTAAGATCTCGAAGTACCTCCTCTGCTATACACGAGGTGGGAGAAGCTTGTTGCCGGCACTGGATCGGCTGGAGGAGGCTAGCTCGGAGAGCTGTACTGTGATCTTGTCCCTGGCACTCTTAACCCCTTGAGACCAGGGCAAAGCTGCACTGGCCTTAAAGGGTTTTTGAGTCACAAACACTCGGTCCAAGACCGTGTCTTTGCCCTCTCGAGGAGGAATCTCTGGGTCAGCAAACCCATTGAGAGTCCTCAAAAGGGTCAGAACCTGCCAAAACACATGTTCTGACTCCTGCAGCTCTCCTCCTGAAGGACTAGCAGCGAAGTCTCCTGTCCCCAAAGGATCTTCTTGGGGAGACTCGCAGACGTTCTCCGAGTGACTGGCTGGCTGGCTCCGGTCTAAGTCTAGACGAGGACTTTGGTACTGTCTCGGAGTCCTTCGACTCCCTCCTGGGAGTGATGCAGGACTTCAATAACGACGGAGGTAGGCTCTTCTCCGCCCCTACCCGAGAAGACTTTCCAACGCGAGGTGGGGTTTCCCTCATTGGTGCAATGGGGGAACGCCTCACCTCAAGTGACTCCCGAGGACGGGAAATTCTCGTCCGTAGGGGAGGGATAAAAAGTCAGGGGGGGGAGGGGGCCTGCCTCGAAGGCTTACGAGGAGACAGCTTAGTCCTCGGAGAAGTCACCGCGTCCGAAACTCCTCTTTTTCTCTTCAGGGGAGTAGACACCGCTAAGGATTTGTGGCCCAGTTCAGAGAGAACAAGCTTAAAAGCCTGCATGACCAATCTGATCAGTGTCGAAAACCAAGGCTGCTGGCAGCGGCTGCGCTGTCAGAAACTCCCTCTGGAGGGACAGGGATTGACCGATCCCTAGGAGGAGTTTCCAAAGGGGGGTTTGCCTGAAAAGAAAAAGAAGACAAAGAAGAAATGTCCCTGGACCTTTCTGAAACGTTCCCCCTTACCGGCGAGCGCGCTGTTCTGCGCTTGGGGGGGGGGGTGGAATGAGGCGATGGCGACCTTGCCCCGCGTTGTCCTGCAGCCTCGCGCGTGGGAGGATATTGACAATCGCGCTGGGGAATACCCGGGGTCGCGCGCAAGAGACTGTTGGCGCACGCGGGCGATTGCTGATGTGCGGGCGATTGCTGATGTGCGGGCGATTGCTGATGTGCGGGCGATTGCTGATGTGCGGGCGATTGCTGATGTGCGGGCGATTGCTGATGTGCGGGCGATTGCTGATGTGCGGGCGATTGCTGATGTGCGGGCGAGCGATGGCGCGTAGGAGCGTGCGCAGGAGACATCAGAGGGTGCGCAGGATCAGGATGAAGAGCCCGTGTGGGCGAGGGATCGTGCGCTCTAGAAGATGTTGTTGGGCGAGCGCGCGCAGGAGAGGACCCTGAGTACATTGGCGCGCTTCTTGTGGGCGCACATCAGGCTGGCGATGCATCACTGCTGTGGGAGATTGGCGTGGGCGTGTGTAGGTGACTGAGCGCGACTGCGCGCTGGCGAGGGATGGCGCGCAGGTGAAGGCGAGCACTGGCGAGTAGGGGAAGTCTTAAACTTCCCTACAGCACCCAGATCCAAAGATCATGGGTGCGCAGGAGATCGTTGGAGCGCAGGAGAGCGCTGGCGCGTTGGTGAGTGCTGACGCGCAGGAGAACGTTGGCGCGCAGTAGGTTAAGGGCGCGCAGTGGTGCGCTGGCAATCAGGTGAGCGCTGGCGCGCAGGTGACCGCTGACGCGTAGGTGAGCGCCGACGAGTAGGTGAGCGCTGATGCGCTTTATCAGGAACGTTGGGAGCAGGTGCACGCTGGCGCGCTATATCAGTAATAGCAGGAGATCGCCGACTCGCTATCTCCGAAACCTCAATGAGGTTAGGAGAACATTGGCGCGCGTGAGGGACGTGTGCGCTAATATACGCGTACGCCCTTGTTGCTCCGAAGGAACCGTTGCCTCTTTTATAAAAACAGGTATAGTGTGCGCCCACAGCGCATCAGCAGCCAGGAACGGCGACGGCAGGTCAGCAGGTCTGACGGGTGGAAGGTCGGCGTGCCCTTTGTCAGGACGACCTTCCACCGAAGGGGATCGCGAATGACCTGCAGAGGTGTCCAGGGTTGTAGCAGGAACAGTCGGAGATCGATGACGAGGCTCCACTGCGGCGGACTGCAACGATGATGTTGAACCGAAGAGGTGCATCCTCACACCCTTATGAGGTGAAGGAAGGCCTCTCCGACGAAGAGGAAGGCGAGCCTTACGACGTATGCGCACTCTGGGGGCTGTTGGGTCAGCAAGCTGACCATCAGCAGTCCTCCAAAGAGGAGTCTCTGTGAGTGAACTCCCCCAATGGGGAGAATTACCGGCAGGAGAGACTGTTGGACTTAGTTCCTCCCTCGAAGGTTGAGCAGAGGGAGAAACTAAGCCTTCAGCTACAGCACGTTGAGAAGTTGCAGAGGTAGGAGATACCGCATTGGATACCTCTGCCACCACAACGTCGACGATAGACAGAGGATCAACCTCTGCCAAAGTTGGCGATTGCTTGACAGCAGCACCCAACCGGATGATGTCAAACAAGGCTTCCTTGGAGGGCGAACCTTCGAGCCCCAAGGAAGACCAAAGTTGGAATAAATCAGTTACATTGACATTAACATTTAAATCCTCCCCCGGGGGAAGAGGTGGAGCTGCCTCGATAGGGGGAGGCAACGCCATCTCTCGAACCCCGAGATCGGGAAACAGAACCATGGGGTACACTCCCCCTCGACGGTCTCTCGAAAGAAACCGATCGAGTGGGAGCTTCGGAGGAGGTTTGGGCAACGGAAGAAGAGTCCTTGGGATTTTCTCCTTTCAAAGAAATCTTCGAAGGAGAAATATCCCGCCTGGACTTCTTCTTCCGTCGCCGAGAAAACCTCTCCCACTGGGAGAGAGACCACTTCCTACACTCACCACACTTATTACTACTATCACACCGTTGGCCCCTACAGTAAGGACAAAGGGTGTGAGGGTCCGTCTCGACCGCCGACATAAATGTACCACAAGGGGGGTCGGGTAATCCAGGACATTTGCGCATTTTCGCAGAGGCCAACTTCGCACACAAACCTGTAGGAGAAAAAGCACAAAGACATTAATGGCTGTCAGAGAGGCGAGGGTGAGAGCTGACACGTCCGACTACCAACCGAGCCGAAAGCAAAGTGAGCTCAAGCACAGGTGTGTGTGAGGGGGGGGGGGGGGTAGCAAGCTACCCTCCCTACCCCCCGCTAACTAGCGGTGGGGTAGTAAACCCTCGTTAAAATTCTAATGGCTTGTCATTTCAGCTACGCCGAAAGCAATAACCCCTATTAAATAGCGTGGTTTGTATGTCAGTTACGGAACAAATACTGTGTAAGGTAGGACTCATATATTTGGTAAATTTGCATAAAGTTATATTTAGAGCTATCGAACAATGGCAAATTATGCAATAATACTCTTGTAGCACGCTGTTCAAACATTTTAAGATTTGAGGGTGTATGTATGATAGCGGCCACCTGTACGTATTATTATGTCTAACGGCAGTGTGCCCCTGTTAGGTAAGTAGGTAAGGACACGGCTAGTAGGTTAGATTAGGGGGGAAGTTTAGGTTAGTTGACCTCCATTTTTAATTAATGCGTGAGGAACTGGCCGCTGATATACATAGGCTCCAAGATTTAAATTTGGATTCAATTTAAAATTATATAATTATTATTGTTAGTATTTATTTACGCCTGAGACTTATGGTATTTAAATTATAGCTTTTTTAATGCTCTGATTATGCATAGTATTTTGAGCTATCGAACAACGGCAACTTACGCAATAATACCATGTATATTTTTATGCGATATTTCATGGTTAAAACTGTAATTTCACCCAGAAATTAAAGTTTTTTTTTAATAATACCGAAATACTAGTGAAAAGGTGACTTTAATGGGTATATTATATGTAGTTTCCATACTTATAATTATTAATGTTAATTGGAAAATATTAATTTATTACCTCCCCGCCATCTATGCAATAATGCAACATCTGAAGGAACCCAAATTTTGAACCTTAATTAGGGTTTTTAAGACTAAATACTCACCTATATCTCCACAAATATAAGAATCAACTTAAAATAAACTATCAATATAATAATTCACAGTACGAAACTTATTAATTACTTAATTATCACGAAATTAAGAAACTTTTGAAATTTTTTGTCTTCCCTGGTTCCAAAATTTAAACCTTAATTGGGCCTTTTAAGACTAAATACTCACCTATATCTTCATATATATAAGAATTTCCTTAATATAAATTATCAATATAACAATTAACTGTCCGAGGCACTTATTAATTAATTAATTATCACGAAATTAAGAAATTTTGGTAATTTTTTGTCTTGAAGGGAAAGATTTAGGTTAATGTTTACAGTAATGAAGTATTGTAGTCCTTACAACGGCACCTCCAAAGTTTCTCTTTTTATACTGTTTTTGTCTTTTCTTTCACATCAGGTTTAATACTTTTTTTCTATAATTATTTCACTAAATAAAAATAGTCTTACTATTTTCTTTAGACCTTCCTCATATGGTTGTTTTAGTCAATTACTTCATTCCTTTCTTTTCTATATTCCTGACAAAATAACAAAAAATGTATCAAATACTGTTTTGTCTTTTCTTTCATATCAGGTTTAATACTTTTTTCTATATTTATTTCACTAAATAAAAATAATCCTAGTATTTTCTTTAGACCTTCCTCTTATGGTTGTTGTAGCTCAATTACTTCATTCCTTCTTTTTCTATATTCCTGACAAAACAACAAAAAATGTATCAAATACTGTTTTGTCTTTTCTTTCACATCAGGTTTAATACTTTTTTTCTATATTTATTTCACTAAATAAAAATAATCCTTCTATTTTCTTTAGACATTCCTCATATGGTTGTTGTAGCTCAATTACTTCATTACTTTCTTTTCTATATTCCTGACAAAACAACAAATATATCAAATCTTCCTCCTCATTTTCAAAAAAATTAGTTTATATTCCCCTAATTGTGTCTATTTACAATATTTAGTTTTAACTATTTGGTTCTTGCTATAAAAAAATATCACTGAAGCAAATGTATTGTCATAAAGTAACATTTCTTTCATTTCTTTCTTCCACGTTCTATATATTTCTAAGCTCACTTTACTTTCTATTTCTTCTTTCCAGTTTTCAGTATCCCACTTTCTGGTTTTCGAGGTTTAATTTGTTTTTAACTTTCTTCAAACTCTAATAAAATATTTGTTTTTATCCTGACTATATGAACTTATTTAAATTACAATTTTCAATATAGGCATAATTGAGGTTTTGTTGTTAACCAAAAAAGCCTTGTAACTATTCTTTTTTTTTTGGTCATGTTAATCTTAATTCAAATCAATGAAATATTACAATAATCCCTTTAACTAGTTTTTCTTTTATAGATAATAGGTTGGACAGGGCACCAGCCACCCGTAGAGATACTACCTGTATAGAGTTAAGTGGTCCTTTGACTGACCAGACAGTACTACATTGTGCTCTTCTCTCTGGTTACGGTTCATTTTCCCTTTGCCTACACATGCATCGAATAGTCTAGCCTATCTTTATATATTCCCCTCTGTTCTCACACACCTGACAACACTGAGATTACTAAACAATTCTTACTTGTTCAAGGGGTTAACTACTGCACTGTAATTGTCCAATGGCTACTTTCCTCTTGGTAAGGGTAGAAGAGACTTTAGCTATGGTAAGCAGCTCTCCTAGGAGGACACTCCTAAATCAAACCATTGTTCTCTAGTCTAAGGTAGTGCCATAGCTTCTGTACCATAGTCTTTCACTGTCTTGCGGTAAAGTTTTCTTGCTTGAGGGTACACTTGAGGAAACCATTCTTTCTTATTTCTCTTCCTCTTGTTTTGTTAGTTTTTATAGTTTATATGGGAAATATTGATTTAATGATGTTTCTGTTCTTAAAATATTTTAATTTTCCTTGTTTCCTTTCCTCACTGGGCTATTTTCCCTGCTGGAGACCCTGGGCTTATGGCATCCCGCTTTTCCAGCTTGGGTTGTAGTTTAGCAAATAATAATAATAATGATAATAATAAATGGTTAGAATACTTGTTCATGAATAACGAACCTATGATTTTTTTTTTACAGATAATTACATCATTTGTGTGAGCAAGATCTAAACAATTATTTTTAGCTAAAATCATTCCATACAAGTTAAGTTTCCGGTGTTAAGATTTCTTGTCAAATATCTCTCATAAATCTATTCTTGTTTTTTCAAAATTCTTATAATATACAGTACACAGTGACTCTCAAATGTCCCTTTCTCATACATTCTTCTCGAGTCTCCTCATTAAGCCGTTTCTATTTTAAGGTGCCCGATGCATAACGTCCCTGACTGGTGATCGCCAGACTGCAGTTCGAGTCCTGCTTAAACTCGTTAGTTTCTTTGTTCGCTGCAACCTCACCATCCTTGTGAGCTAAGGATTGGGGGGGGGGAGCGTAAAGGTCTATCTGCCGAGTCATCAGCAGCCATTGCCTGGCCCTCCTTGATCTTAGCTTGGATGGAGAGGGGGCTTGGGCCCCGATATGTAATATGGTCAGTCTCTAAGGCCCTGTCCACACTACCGGGCAGTCCCCGACAGGCAAACAGTGATACCAGGCCACAATAGTTAGCGGAAATGAGGGTTGACGACATCAGAAGCGGGAAAACTAAAGGCAGGGATCTGGCAACACTTTATGATGCCAGATCCCTGTCTGTGGTTTTCCCGCTTCTGACGTAATTAACCCTCAATCTTACTAACTATAGTGGTCTGGTATCACTGTTTGCCCGGTAGTGTGGACAGGGCCTAAGGCATTGTCCTGTTTGATAGAGCAATGCCACCGTCCCTTACCTCTGCCATTCATGAGCGGCCTTTAATCCTTTAAACATATCTCGGTATGCCCTCGTAGATCAAATCCAACACATTGCAAGTATTTTTGGGCTCTGCAGGTATATATATTGTAAGGACATCGCTCCCTCCGTCGTCCAGCATTCTCATCGAATTCTCCATTTCATTTAAATTCTCTTTTCGCCACACTGTGGTTCACTATATATATTTACTGTATTCCGCTCCCTCAGAGCTAAAATTTTATGTATTTATCATTTCGCTACCTATTTCTATTGACTTGTATTTCAAGCATTTGTACGTGTGAAAAAACACACACGTTGTGGCGGTTAGTTCAAGCCAGATTGGCACCTGCCCGCATGCTACTTTTCTGTACGCACCTTGTATTATATTCTCGCACACGTTTGAATAAACCGTCAGTTGTTGTTGGTGATAGCTCGTCTCACTGTCCTTACAATATCACTCCACACTTTCCTTTATGGTTCAACTTCTAATGGAGTCGGGGTTTTGTGCAATATGAACACCTTTCCCTTCTTGCTACCGTTTGGTTTCACTGCCCAGACACCTACGAAGAAGAGTGATTATCCACAAGCCATTATCCTATAGTGTGACCGTGGCTTTAGTTGGTCTTGCAAAATCATTCTGCAGATCATCCTCTACTCTTTAGCTGCGATGGACATAGATCACATGAAAAGATCTAAAATTAGTGCTAAATAAGTTTACAATAAACAGATTTTGAGCGAAGCGAAAAATCTATTTTTGGGTGAGATAGCCATGTCGTCCTGATGGAAGGTTCCTTCAGTAGCTTCCCATATAGTTCAATAGTATATAGACTAGTCCAAAACTTTAATAAAAAGTTTTTCAGCTTTTGTTGGGTCACTGGACAACTGTACAGATATCTAAGTATTCTTGGGACTATCTTCTTAACTTATTTAATCTAGCTTAATATATTGATATATTGTTAATTTAATCTCATTTATTTATTTCCTTTCCTCACTGAGGTATTTTACCCTGTTGGAGCCCTTGGGCTTATAGCATCTTGCTTTTCCAACTAGGGTTGTAGCTTGGCTAGTAATAATAATAATAATTCCAGCGACATGCTTTTCATCAATAAGCCGAGTTATATAGATTAGATATAAGAATTTTTGTCTCTAGGGTTGCTAAGCCCCGCCCACCCTTTGACCATCTGATAATTATCATTCGGTATAGCAGGCTGTAAGGCCTACCGACGAAGATTCAATCCGCATAATCCTGAACTAGAATTTTTTAGGAAAATTTCATCAACTCCTCCTCCTATGCCTACCGACGCAAAGGACCTCTGTTAGATTTCGCCAGTTGTCTCAATCTTGAGCTTTTATATCAAATACTTCCCCACTCATCATCTCCTACTTCACACTTCATAATCCTCAGCCATGTTGCCTAGGTCTTCCAACTCTCCCAAAGTTCTAGTGCCTTATGGAGCCCTGTAAAATGTTTGGTGAACTAATCTCTCCTGTGGAGTGCAAAGACTATGCCCAAAACATCTCTATCTACACCTCACCATTATCTTATCCACATATGGCACTCAAGTAATTTCTCTTATCGTTTCATTTCTAATCCTGTCCTGCCCTTCAACTCTCAATATTCTTCCGAGGGTTTTGTTCTCAAATCTACAAAATCTGTTGGATATTGTATCCTTGTAGTACATCGACTCATGTCCATACAGTAACACCTATCTCACTAAACTGATATATAGCCTGACTTTTACATGTAATTTTAGGTAATTTGATTTCCAAATTTTACCTAACCTAGCCACTGTCTGATTTGCTTTCTTCTATCTTTCATTAAACTCAAATTCTAAAGATCCTGTATTAAAGGTAAAAGTTCATAAATATATGAATGATTCCACCCCATTAATCCTTTCTCTTTCCAATATTTCATCTTCCATTGCATATTCCATTATCATCTGTCTTCTATTTATCTTAAGTCCAACCTCATAAAATATTTCCGGCATTCAGATAAGCAGGCTTTGCAAGTCTCGTGGCATTCTGCAAATAGCTAATAAGGACAGCGTCACCAGCATATCCTAGGTCAGCTAATTTCCCGTTAACAATCCAGTCCAATCCTTCTCCTGTTCTATGCATTATAAAATCCATGAGGAGGATATAAACAACGTAGGTGATAACACATTCCCTTGGAGTACTCAGCTGCTCACTGGTAACTCATTTGATACGACTCCATTAACATTAACTTTGCACTTGCTATGCTCATGTAAAGAAAAAAACTTACACATTAACAGGGAACTTCATAATAACGCAGGACTCCACAAAATTTGCCAGTGCGCACTATCAAACGCTTTTTCATTGTCTACAAATACCATAAAAAGTGGATTTCTATATTCTACACATTGCTGTACCACACGTCTTAAAATGATAATTGTACAACTTCTACCTTTTCAAAATTCTGCTTGAATATCAACCTTTCTCTCTAGAACGATCATACTATATACTATTTTATGACAAGTGACGCAAGTGTGATGCCTCCGTAATTATCGCAATCATTCAGATCTCCTTTCTTGCCATTTTCACCAACACTCCTAACTCCCATTCATCAGGTGTTGCCTCTTCACAAAACATTCTACAAAATAATCTTGTATTCTCAGAGTCACTTCATTTTCAGCCAATATCATCTCGGCAGTTATTCCATCATATCCCGGGGCTTTCCATCTCGTTAGGAAAATTTATTAATAAAATTTTTATCCTATGTTAAGCATGGTTAAGTTTAATTCTGCAACATTTTCCTAATGTTCATGTCCAAATCTATATTGTACAAAAAGAAAAAAAAAATTCAAGATTCAAGAAATCATATTTTATGTAATTAAGAAAAAAACCCTCCCACAATTCACTCAAAAACAAACAATTTACCGTTAGAATGATAAACTTCGAACACCACTTCCCTCTCCACATTGCATCTCTAGATACCCGGCTTAGGTGAGACCAATGTATATATTTCGTCGTGACATCATGCACGTTACAACACTAACCATTACTTCCTCCTTAAGCCCTGTGTCCACACGATCGAGCATGCCCGACGGGAAAACAGTGATACCAGGCCACAATAGTTAGTGAAAATGAGGGTTGATGACGTCAAAGTGAGAAAACTAGAGGCAGGGATCTGGCAACACTGTATGATGCCAGATCCCTGTCTGTGGTTTTCCCGCTTCTGACGTCATTAACCCTCATTCATACTAACTATTGTGGTCTGGTATCACTGTTTGGCATGCTCGATCGTGTGGACAGGCCTTTAAATGATTGCACCCTCAACTTACCCTGGTTTTCCCAATTCACGTAATATAAAATAGCTTCAGGATGACGTGTGATCTCTCATAAACTCTTAGAAATTGGCTAGCCATAAGAGGACTTGTTACTGTTTTTAGTCAACACAAAACTAAATAATTTGGAACAGTCACGTACTCATAGATTTACAACATAGTGACATTCATAGGCAGGATTCTATAAACTTGGCCGATATACATACATATACCAAGGCACTTCCCCCAATTTTGGGGGGTAGCCGACATCAACAAATGAAACAAAAACAAAAAAGGGGAACTCTACTCTCTACGTTCCTCCCAGCCTAACAAGGGACTCAACTGAGTTCAGCTGGTACTGCTAGGGTGCCACAGCCCACCCTCCCCCATTATCCACCACAGATGAAGCTTCATAATGCTGAATCCCCTACTGCTGCTACCTTCGCGGTCATCTAAGGCATCGGAGGCAGCAGCAGGGCCATTTCCGATATGACGTAATAAAAGTATAAATTTTGTCCGTGATAATTCTTTGCCACAAATTCAACAAACCATATAGATGATTCATAATATCTTTTCCCCCTTGGGACCTTTAAGCATGGGGTAAATCACAAATTATTAGTAATTTGTATTTTTCCTAACATACTTAGCGAGAAACACCGCGCATGTGGCCTACCTCGGGTTTGCCCTCAGGGCACGTATCCTTCCGCTAGGCCTACCATTACAGAAAATGGGAGTAGGGTAAACTACACAAAACTCTGGTCGTTTGAGAGGAGGTTCCAGGTTAACTCCTAAGAAAGTGTTTCGAAGTAAGTCTCTGTGTTGGAACAATCTTATTTTAAAAAAGGGGTACATATCTCTGCTTAGGTTAAACATTAATCAACTTCTTGCAGCATTGATTTCTTAGGAAGTTGTTTTCCCGGCACAGCCAAAGTACGTACGTCCACTCGAGGCAGTGCACGACTGGTAGACCGTTACCAGAAAACGACGGGCTAAGGGTTTGAGCAGAAATCTCACATACACGACACCAACAAGGTGATCGCGCGAGGGTAGTAACCTCTGCATTCCATACTTTTATCTTTCTCTAGTATATTTGGAAGATTTATATTAGAAAAGTGTAAAGAAGGACCCTTTTCACCGGCCGTCACAGATCGACCCAGAAATTACACCATCATACGCATAGATCTGGCAACCAATGGTGCGATCAGACCTAGCTAGGCCCCATGGTATCAATAATTATTCACCAAACAAAGTTAAAACCCTACTTGTATGTCTCCACTCCAATAACCAATTCTGCAAAACCTTGGGCTCAGTGTTGCAATATCATTCCTTTAGTGAGCAACATCATTGAAATAAAATCTCATTGTCATGGCGAGCATTGATTAACCCTTTTACCCCCATATGACGTACTGGTACGTTTCAGAAAACTCATCCCTTTACCCCCATGGACGTACCGGTACGTCCTTGCAAAAAACTGCTATTTAAATTTTTTTTTTGCATATTTTTGATAATTTTTTGAGAAACTTCAGGCATTTTCCAAGAGAATGAGACCAACCTGACCTCTCTATGACGAAAATTGAGGCTGTTAGAGCAATTTGAAAAAAATATACTGCAAAATGTGCTTGAAAAAAATAACCCCTGGAGGTAAAGGGTTGGAAATTTCCAAATAGCCTGGCGGTAAAAGGGTTAAAATTAAAATGAAGCAAACTGCTTGAAGCATTATAATTGCCGCACCTTAGAAGACATGCAAGGGAAACCAACGTACAGTAATTTCCTTACATGAATTTCAACTCTGCTACAAATTAACTTTAGAAAAGGTACACACGGGCTCACACATTATCCACCGGTCATTTTCATTTCTACCTACCTTGAGCATATCCTTTGCCCCCAGACCTGCTCTTGTTCAATATGTGATTGTGAGGACTGGAAAAACATTACAAATGAACAAAGGTAAACTATGCATCCAATAGGTGTTTAAATACTAATAAAAAATAAATTACTTTATGGATAAAACAGCGGAAGTATGACTCGATTATTAACTAGACCAGTCACAATTTTATACTCTTGACTGAAGAAACTGGACAGGCAAGTAATAATGATGTCACCATCATGAGCACTATTCCAGGCAAAGCAAATCTTTCACAGATAAATGAACTGGAAACAATTGAGTGGATTATTATATAACATAACTTGCTCTTATAGCCCTTTTACCCCAAAAAGGACGCACTGGTACGTTTCACAAAACTCATCCCTTTACCCCCATGGACGTACCGGTACGTCCTTGCAAATGCTATTTACATTTTTTTTGCATATTTTTGATAATTTTTCGAGAAACTTCAGGCATTTTCCAAGAGAATGAGACCAACCTGACCTCTCTATGACGAAAATAAAGGCTGTTAGAGCAATTTAAAAAAATATATACTGCAATATGTGCTTGAAAAAAATAACCCCTGAGGGTCAAGGGTTGGAAAGTTCCAAATAGCCTGGGGGTAAAAGGGATAGTATGGTGCTGGTTAGATAAGGCATTTAGGTCCGACTCTTTAAGTATACTGTACATACAACTTCTTCATTTGTTGATGTCGGCTACCCCCCAAAATTGGGGGAAGTACCTTGGTATATGTATGTATGTATAAACAACTTCTGTAAAGCAATATGTTACTTCACAATTACAGTACGAATTATATCAAACATTCAGAGGGAATCAAACCAGGTATTTTTCAAATTCCATTAAAGTTATCATTCTCTATTTAGGAGAGGCAAATACCAGTTAAATGACTGAGTTAATCCAATTCCTAATTACTAATATTCAGATCCGAGTTATAAAAGTTACATACATATACCAAGGCACTTCCCCCAATTTTGGGGGGCAGCCGACATCAACAAATGAAACGAAACAAAAAAGGGGACCTCTACTCTCTACGTTCCTCCCAGCCTGCTAGGTTTCATTATAAAAGTTACCTTTATCAAATTAAAAACATGTGAAGCTACTAATTCACAAAATAATCTCAACACAATAAATCAAAATCTCGTTTTCTAAAATATAAGGATAAGAAAACCGTCAGCATAACCTGAAATTGTTTATTACTTGAACCAGTAGAGGAGAAGCAGAAGTGTCTGGTACCCAAGTATATTTTGGTAGTAGAGGTTGTGGCGGTGGATTGGTGGTGGTGGTAGTGATGGTGATTTAAAAGGTGGCAAAATAGGCCAAGCTCAGCTTCAGGCAAGTTTGGTTGTTGGCTATGGTTGCGACCGATGTGGAAGAAAGCCCCTCGCCCAGTGAAGTAGTAGTAGTAGTAGTAGTAGTAGTAGTAGTAGTAGTAGTAGTAGTAGTAGTAGTAGTAGTAGTAGTAGAAGGGAGAGAGAGAGAGAGAGAGAGAGAGAGAGAGAGAGAGAGAGAGAGAGAGAGAGAGAGAGAGAGAGAGAGAGAGAGAGGGGAGAGAGAGATTAAATTAGGATTGCTGTGCATCCCCTTCAACAGCAGCAGCGGCGCGAGGCACGCGTTGGGAGGTGCGGAGGCGGCAGAGGGTTAATTACTGTATTTTGTACACTTCATGGGGCACCGCTGTGCCAGAGGGACGCGCCAACATCGGACAGCGTTTCCTGCGGGGGCGGCAGAGCGTTCTTCCGACAACAAGCCAAAAACGGTGTGGATTTCCTTGTGTTAACCCAAACCAATGGACCATGCTGGGACCAATCAGTCATGAGTTTGGGCGAGTTATATAGAGGCACCTTTGAGAAGGGGGTTATGTATATGCCTTGGACAAGGCACAGGGTTGCATTGACCTGAATCATCTCTTTTAATAGCTGAATGTTACTTCTAACAACTGGCCGATGGACAGGTATTGCTGGAATGCATAACCGATGTAACCTTTACTTTTTGTTGAACGTCTCGACCGAGAGCTCCCGCTCGGCGACGGGCGGTCTAAAAATATGTCATAACTTGGAACATGTTTAAAGTGCAGTTTAATAAAATTAATAATAAAGGTTTCATATATATATAAATATATATAATCATTCGTAACAATGTCGACCGCACGCAGCCGAGTGGGAGCCGACGGTTCAAATCCCTAATGCGTACATACTACTACTCAGGCCTGATGCATAAACACCCTGAATCAAACACACCCTCATCAACTTAGCATGGGCATAAGTGCTGAGGTGGTGACTTGGCCAGGGCCTTCATATTTCTCGTATGTTACAGGAGCCCCAACCATACCCACTACCACATCACTTGCGCTCTCCGCTAACAGAGGGAGAGGCGGTCGCGGCAGCAGCCGGCGGCGCAGGGCTACTGGAGCTGCCTCCGACCCTGCTGCTGCTACTGCCGCGTCCACGTCGTCTCCCCCTGCACTGGCGAGTGGGAAGAAAACCAAAGCAGAGAAAATATTATTATCCTTTTGCTTATACAAATGCAATGCAAACAAACTATTAATTGTTAAATGAGGAGTTATTCAAAAACGATTCCATTCTGAAAGGGAAAAATGAAGAATAACTTTCTTTCCACCCGCAAGTCTTCAAGTGCTTCACAAATTATGTCAAAAGTGAACCATGATGGGTAAGAATTCCTCATACGTAATCTAACATAACAGCTAAACAAACTGATACTATGAAAAAGGCCCTTTGGCTGAATACTAGAAGAAAAGGATTCTGAAAATTGCTAAACATCTGGTTAAAACAGCTCAGATTAATTTGAATGTGCCACGAGGTTCGAAGTAAAAATGGTTGGGTTATTTGACGGATCCCAAAACTTTGCTAAACTTTTTATTTTTTTTTCTCTTGACTATTATTATCATTCTTTCTTCTAGCATCCAGACAGAGGGCCTCGAAATTTGTCATCTGAAAAGGTAATCTGTGAGGAAACTGTCACATACACTAGCGCAAAAAACCAAGTGCTGTTTAATCAGACGACTAATATGGTACCACTGGCGATATGGAACTCAAAGCAATACAGTATTTTAGTACAGTACGATTTTTGTGAGTTATACAGCAAATTCATTATGGATGTATTCCAAGTTTTCTTCAAAAAATTACCAATTGTCACTTTCAGTCCAGTGGGAATACAGGCAAACAGAGCGTCTACCAATCTCTGCACGGGGGCTTTTGCGACTTCGACTCTGACACATTGCCGAAAACCAGCTTGGCTGAAAAAAGCCAATCAAGAGGATAACAACATTTACATTTAACACAGCCAATAACACTTCTAGTCAAACAGGAACCTAAACTAGTTGACAACGATGCTCAGAGTCGAAGTCTTGACAGTGGCCCCGGGGTTACAGGAATGGCGCCCTGGGTATGGTATCGTTAACCGCTACGTACGACCCACGATGAATTGATTCTCTCTTGGCTGCTTAGGGGCTCCCACACACACACACAAACACACCCGAAGGTGCAACTCTATACTAATTGGTCACTGAGATGCATCGACAAGAGCTCCAAACAGCTTGTCGTCGTTAGCTTAAGCAACCGCGTTGTGGGTATATAGCTCACGTTAACGATACCATTCCCAGCGCTACGCATTCTTTGTCAACGGGAGCAAATGGCAGCAGTTTTAAAACCCAAACCACCCCAGGGAGTTTGTGATAAAACAAAATACAGTACAGCAATAGCCTATAACATTCATGCAAAATTCTCTACTTCGAGACTGTCACACAGAAAGGTATAGAACACAATCGGCCGTGTAAGAAAATGATCCGTATCCAGTACAGTACAATTTGGAAGTCTATTTCCAATCAAAATTTTCACTTTGGTAATTCGTACATAAATCTACCAATTGAATTTTGGAAGCCGATTGTGCGGTATACCATGTTAACGGCAAGAGATTGCAACCATTCCCCTTATTACAAAGTAAAACAGATTTTTTTCTGGTGCTTCCTTTACAGAAATAAAGTAACAGACAAGGCTTATCTATAATAACACAAACATTTATTTTGAAGAAATATGCATGAAAAAAAAAAAAGAAATTCTCTGGGGTATTCTGGGCACTGACAGTTGGCGTAGGAGTGAGGTAGCACATGTGGGGCGGAAGGGCGGAGTGTGCCAGAGACCTTCCAACCCCACGTTCACAGACAGCATGCAGTCGGCACGCGGTAAGCAGGCCTGTACTGCATGAATAAAAAAAAAGAATCAGCATGTCACCTGAGGGGTATTTCAAGGTATTCAATGTTCATTGTATTACAAAATCAGTGGGCATTCTATATAGAGTATACGTTTATTTCCTGTTTTTGCATACTTTTGTTTTTGTTTATGTGAGTTCGGAAACTTGATCCCCTGTAATTTTAATTTCTTTGACTTCTTGTTACAACTGTGGATGTCCACCGTTACGGAGTAGCGGGAGATATACTGCGACTCGAGCGTGTAGCCGAGTTTTTCTGATGATGAGTCAGCCTATAGGGTCTAATGACCTAAAAGAGTGTTGGTACGTGGAGAGCGCTGACGAAAAGGCTTTTATTTTTTTTTTTTTATATAGCATTTTCCATGCTATGATTTATAATATCTTCCTTCATTAAAAAAAATTTAACAAAAATTGCTCCAACAAGGTACAAAAATAAACTTTGTTATAACTTTGCGTACAAAAAAGACCATATTATAACCATGGTCCATTATATTCCACAATATTTTGTACTAGTTAACTAAACAGCGGAGCCCTGATATCAACAGTGCCCACACCAACTAGACGAGCAGACACCACGAGCCAATGGGCTTTTTATCGTTGCCTGGTGTACCATGACTCGCCTCTTTACCGACCGCGAAATTGACTGGTGGGGTCGGCACGTGTACACAGGGGGTCAGAACTCAACACAGGAGCCTCAGGTGTGCACCTACAGACGCACACTTTAAGCCTAAATGCGCACACATGCGTGCACAAGCGGCTTGTTACTACAACAATACTCTCTCTCAGTCACAACTCATTCTGGGACCCAGGACGGGTGACGGGCGATCCAAGTACAGTATACACATCACGCGCAAAAATTGGCAAAAACAAAAGGTCGCATCATCACCTCTCGTTCATCTAGTTACAGGAAAGGCATTTTTACTATTAAGCAAGTCACATTTTTGCCATGAACCAAATCATTTTTTCCTCTATGACAGAAACAAAAAAAAAAACAGAAAAGACCTACGAGTACATCAACGCAAATCAATTTTAAACTACAATGCAATACTCTACTCGAGACTCTTCCCCCTGAGATGCGTGATGCGTTCTCCAGGCTCAGGTCAGCCGGCCTGGGCCCCAGAGGCAAAACAAGCAAGCAGGCGAGGTCAAGTGAGGATCAGCCGCCAACACACGCAGTTAGTCCTTTTGCTCCAAAATCTTCTCTTTGGTATTTCGCTTGGGGCGCACGGGTCCTCCTAGCATGCCAGCGGAACTTTTCTCGAGTCGATCATCTTTTTCAGCTGCGACCTCACTGCATCCGGGATGTAGAGGGTCCTCTGCTGCCGCGCCCACTGCTGGGAGCTGTTGACATCTGGATGATGGCTCTAATGCGGCGTTGGGCAGACTGTTGGGGAGGGGGGAGTTACAGTGGAATTAGTACACACATGTCATCCTCTGCAGTTCATACACTAAGGGCCATAGCTATCATGTTTATGACCAAGTTTAAAAAGGTAAATATGCAATACTGTACAGGTCCTAAACCTACAAACATTTAGGAGATACAAACAAATCCAAATGAAAATAACGGATAAAATAAAGAAATACAGTACTGTAATAAAATATTTTATAATCTAATACAGTAAGAAAAACAACATTTGTAACAACCTGATATCTATTTCATACGAAACCTGACTATTTGGTGATTCTTGTAGCTGGAAATCATAGGCATGGAATTCAGGTTAGGCGTTCCCTGGGCCAAAATTTAACAAAATTGGACTTACAAAATTCTCGGAAACAATTAAGTTCGTAAGTAGCGAACCTTCCGTACTGTATTTTAAAAATATTTGCCCAATGAACCTTTATAAATCTAATCAAAAGAAGATTAGCAGATTCATAAAATGGGGATAATCATAGGATATTAAAATGCCTAATTAAAGTCCACTAGCATCAACTAAAAACCTTCGTAATGATTTAAAGATCCTTTGACCACAATAATAATATAGAAATAAATCTTGGTGATCATGTCGAATTACTGTTACAATAACTATTATATGTAACCTTGCTTAGCAAAAATTAATGCACTTGACATTGTTCTATATTAAAGCTTGTATGTTAAGAAAATAACGTACCATGAAAAATTAGCCAAACCCAATATGACCAGTGAAGATTGTGTGTGTATATGTATATATATGTATATATGTGTATATATGATAAATATTGCACATTTCAATGTGTTTTTTCATATCTTAAATAAGCCATATATTTAAATATGAAAAAAAAGCAAAGGTGGATGGACTGTATCAAGGATGACCTTCGATCAAAGGGATTAACCGGTGATGAAGTGTGGGACAGAGGTAGATGGAGAACACTGGCCAGAAACATCGACCCCACAAGTGTGGGAAAAGAAAAAAAAATTATATAGTTACCTGTACAGAGAAGAATGGGCCTACAATGTGGACGGTAGTATCTTCAGAAGTGGTGGAGCCTTGCTGAGGAAGCTTTATAACTGAACCTGTCTGGCGTTGGAGGTCGCGGACATTCTGGCCCCCTTTGCCGATTATTCGGCCAACCTAAAAAAATGAAAAATAGGAATGAAATAAAATAAAAAATTAATAACAGCTATTTCTATATTCACCTGGTGTTCATATGGCGCCTCTCTCTCTCTCTCTCTCTCTCTCTCTCTCTCTCTCTCTCTCTCTCTCTCTCTCTCTCTCTCTCTCTCTCTCTCTCTCTCTCTCTCAGCTGGTTAAATGTAGTTATCTACCTTAAAACTATATAAACTTCAACTGGTTCCACCTGTGTCCTCTATTGTAATTTTGTGTTTCAGTTCTATAAAAAAGGGATTTTGAAGAAGGAAAAATCTATTTCTGGGGAGAGACCTGTGACGGCCGGTGAAAAGGTCCTTCTTTACACATTTCTGATATAAATCTTCCAAATATACCAGAGAAAGATAAAAGCATGGAATGCAGAGGTTACTACCCTCGCGCGAGCACCTTGTGGGTGTCGTGTATACATCAGGGGCGTGTGAAAACCACTATTCACAGGCTGTCTTCCATTTAGATAATTCCTTCATCAAAGGGAAGGGCCGTAACAAAGGCCCTAGAAACCACACTTGGTCCACGCCACTGACACCTAACACGAACGAATAACAGTTGTATAGAACGTATTTCAATCCCAATTCCTGTTATCAACGATTATCTTTTGCCGAAAAATATATCCATATATAAGTAACTCCAGGTTTATTTTAGGGAAAAATACAAATTATCTACAAATTTGTCATCTTCAAATATCTATTCAAGTAAAAGATTAAAGTTGCAAAATAAAATTGGTTTTTAAATAAGGGGAAAAGCCATAGATGACTATGCTAGTTGATAAACAGGGGACACAAGAGGACTCGGTTTGCCGATGGCAGGTGCCAACATTTGCAGCTGATAACAGGGGACACAAGAGGACTCGGTTTGCCGATGGCAGGTGCCAACATTTGCAGCTGATAACAGGGGACACAAGAGGACTCGGTTTGCCGATGGCAGGTGCCAACATTTGCAGCTGATAACAGGGGACACAAGAGGACTCGGTTTGCCGATGGCAGGTGCCAACATTTGCAGCTGATAACAGGGGACACAAGAGGACTCGGTTTGCCGATGGCAGGTGCCAACATTTGCAGCTGATAACAGGGGACACAAGAGGACTCGGTTTGCCGATGGCAGGTGCCAACATTTGCAGCTGATAACAGGGGACACAAGAGGACTCGGTTTGCCGATGGCAGGTGCCAACATTTGCAGCTGATAACAGGGGACACAAGAGGACTCGGTTTGCCGATGGCAGGTGCCAACATTTGCAGCTGATAACAGGGGACACAAGAGGACTCAGTTTGCCGATGGCAGGTGCCAACATTAGCAGCTGATAACAGGGGACACAAGAGGACTCAGTTTGCCGATGGCAGGTGCCAACATTAGCAGCTGATAACAGGGGACACAAGAGGACTCAGTTTGCCGATGGCAGGTGCCAACATTTGCAGCTGATAACAGGGGACACAAGAGGACTCAAGTTTGCCGATGGCAGGTGCCAACATTTGCAGTTGATAACAGGGGACACAAGAGGACTCAAGTTTGCCGATGGCAGGTGCCAACATTTGCAGTTGATAACAGGGGACACAAGAGGGGACACAAGAGGACTCAGTTTGCCGATGGCAGGTGCCAACATTTGCAGTTGATAACAGGGGACACAAGAGGACTCAGTTTGCCGATGGCAGGTGCCAACATTAGCAGCTGATAACAGGGGACACAAGAGGACTCAGTTTGCCGATGGCAGGTGCCAACATTAGCAGCTGATAACAGGGGACACAAGAGGACTCAAGTTTGCCGATGGCAGGTGCCAACATTTGCAGTTGATAACAGGGGACACAAGAGGGGACACAAGAGGACTCAGTTTGCCGATGGCAGGTGCCAACATTTGCAGTTGATAACAGGGGACACAAGAGGACTCAAGTTTGCCGATGGCAGGTGCCAACATTTGCAGTTGATAACAGGGGACACAAGAGGACTCAAGTTTGCCGATGGCAGGTGCCAACATTTGCAGTTGATAACAGGGGACACAAGAGGGGACACAAGAGGACTCAGTTTGCCGATGGCAGGTGCCAACATTTGCAGTTGATAACAGGGGACACAAGAGGACTCAAGTTTGCCGATGGCAGGTGCCAACATTTGCAGTTGATAACAGGGGACACAAGAGGACTCAAGTTTGCCGATGGCAGGTGCCAACATTTGCAGTTGATAACAGGGGACACAAGAGGACTCAAGTTTGCCGATGGCAGGTGCCAACATTTGCAGTTGATAACAGGGGACACAAGAGGACTCAAGTTTGCCGATGGCAGGTGCCAACATTTGCAGTTGATAACAGGGGACACAAGAGGACTCAAGTTTGCCGATGGCAGGTGCCAACATTTGCAGTTGATAACAGGGGACACAAGAGGGGACACAAGAGGACTCAGTTTGCCGATGGCAGGTGCCAACATTTGCAGTTGATAACAGGGGACACAAGAGGACTCAGTTTGCCGATGGCAGGTGCCAACATTTGCAGTTGATAACAGGGGACACAAGAGGACTCAAGTTTGCCGATGGCAGGTGCCAACATTTGCAGTTGATAACAGGGGACACAAGAGGACTCAAGTTTGCCGATGGCAGGTGCCAACATTTGCAGTTGATAACAGGGGACACAAGAGGGGACACAAGAGGACTCAGTTTGCCGATGGCAGGTGCCAACATTTGCAGTTGATAACAGGGGACACAAGAGGACTCAAGTTTGCCGATGGCAGGTGCCAACATTTGCAGTTGATAACAGGGGACACAAGAGGACTCAAGTTTGCCGATGGCAGGTGCCAACATTTGCAGTTGATAACAGGGGACACAAGAGGACTCAGTTTGCCAACATTTGCAATGATGGTTGCTTGGTTCTCAACAGGTTCCCTCTGAAGCTCGTAATAAGGCCATTACAGCTATTATCAAGCTTACACGGACGGATAATGATCTTCATAACCATTCCTTTTACCAATTTTCCCGTTTGTGAATTGTAAACGGGCAAAGAGCCATTTGGCAAAAAGGGTGATCCTAGCCTAACCTGTTCCGTTTCCAATCCTAGGCCAACTCCTCAAGTTGTGCCTAGCAGTTCTGAAATACCATTCGGTAAGGGTTCTGTTGACACCCCTGACCAAATTACTCAAGGCCAATCTATTGCAAAATCAGATTATTTCCGCAATCCGGTTGTCTCCATATGACCACAGGATTCCAAAACATCCGACTGGATAGGCAGTCTATTATTACTATTATTATTATTACTAGCTAAACTACAACCCTACTTGGAAAAGCAAGATACTATAAGCCACAGGGATCCAACAGGGAAAAATAACTCAGTGAGGAAAGGAAACAAGGAAATAAATAAATGATAAAAGTAATGGACAATTTAAATAAAATAGATGACCGCGGAGGTAGCAGCAGTAGGGGATTCAGCATTATGAAGCTTCATCTGTGGTGGATAATGTGGGAGAGTGGGCTGTAGCACCCTAGCAGTACCAGCTGAACTCGGTTGAGTCCCTTGTTAGGCTGGGAGGAACGTAGAGAGTAGAGGTCCCCTTTTTGTTTTTGTTTCTTTGTTGATGTCGGCTACCCCCCAAAATTGGGGGAAGTGCCTTGGTATATGTATGTATGTATGTATTATTACTAGCTAAACTACAACCATACTTGGAAAAGCAAGATACGATAAGCCCCAGGGATCCAACAGGGAAAAATAGCTCAGTGAGGAAAGGAAATAAGCAAATAAATAAACGATAAAAGTAATGGACAATTTAAATAAAATAGAACCTAGTATCCCTCCACCCACTCAAGTATGCCCTCATGAAAACGTTCCATATAGCAATCTAAAAATCTACATGCCAATCTTCCACTGTGAAGCAATACTGATGGAAACCCAATAAATTGTAAATAAATTTATGAATTTGGGCCAGAAATCCTAGCACTGGGGCCTGGGAGGCCCTTCACGTGCCTATGTGCAACAAAACGAAAACCCTATATTTGTAGTATGAAGTGTAAGTTACAGGTTGAACAGCAGGAAGGAAAAATGAACAGGTAGACTGCCAGTCCAGTCTTCTGTTTTGGAATTCACGAGTGTTTCATTATAAAAAGGGACAATGTCATTTTTTAACGAGTCTTGAATGACTATGGAAACTGCGTTGTGTATGAAGAGAAGAGCCGTAGACGACTGAAAAACGTATGGCTGGGGACCGATTCTGACTTTACAATAATAATATCTGAAAGGTTTATTCTGTCATTTCTGTCATGGGAAAAGGCTTATCAATTGTCTAGAATATGTAAAAATAAAACTATGAAATTTACATTCTTTACATTTAGCTTTATCTGTGGTAGATAACGGGGGAGGGTGGGCTGTGGCAACCCTAGCAGTACCAGCCGAACTCTGTCGAGTCCCTTGTCAGGCTGGGAGGAACGTAGAGAGGAGAGGTCCCCTTTTTTGTTTTTTGTTTCATGTCGGCAACTCCCCCAAAATTGGGGGGAAGTGCCTTGGTATATGTATGTATATACATTTAGTTTTAACAATAAGGCAAACCCTGACCATTTTACAAATGCCTAATACATCACTACTAATGAAATGCAAGATATATATACATTACCAGATTTCTCTTAATTGTACACAAAAATGGAAATATCTAATTGAGCAAATTCATTGAATAAACTAAACACTTACGGTTTGTAGAAGGAGAGCTCGTACCAACCAATCACTATGGTATGATAATTAACCCCAGATAAACAAGCCTTGTAGTTACTAACGTAAACCCATACGTTATGGTTAAATATATATACATATACCAAGACACTTCCCCCATTTTGGGGGGTAGCCGACATCAACAAATGAAACAAAAACAAAAAAGGGGACCTCTACTCTCTACGTTCCTCCCAGCCTAACAAGGGACTCAAATGAGTTCAGCTGGTACTGCTAGGGTGCCACAGCCCACCCTCCCCCGTTATCCACCACAGATGAAGCTTCATAATGCTGAATCCCCTACTGCTGCTACCTCCGCGGTCATCTAAGGCATCGGAGGCAGCAGCAGGGCCTGCCTGAACTGCGTCACAATCGCTCGCCATAAATATAAATATATAATTAAGTAGCAACATAAAAAAATTTTCCTCGGTTAACTCAGCAAATTTTATCTGTAATGAATAAAGCATCATTTACATGCACTGCATGTCTAAGAATATTCCAGAAAATAGCTTAATTTTTCTAAGAATAGGAAGCTAAAGATCGAACTAGGTTGGGGAACGACAAAATGATTGCAAAGTCCAAAATTCACCAATTTAAGCGGAAAGTTTGGGCAGGATTCACCGAGAGGCACTGGTGATTTTTGACAATAAGGGACCCAACACAAGAATCTAATAAGTAAAGGTATTGCAATCTAAGCAGAGCACACAGAGTAATTAAGAACCTCCCCCATTTGTTAGGGAACAAAAAACGATAGTTATTATAATCATTATTACTAGCCAAGTTGGAAAAGCAGAATGCTATATGCCCAAGAGCTCCAACAGGAAAAGTAGCTCTGAGGAAAACAAATAAGGAAACTGTGTGCCTGAGTGTACCCACAAGCAGGAAAACTCTAACCCAAGACATTGGAAGACCATGGTATAAAGGCTATGGCACTACCTAAGACGAGAGAACAATGGTTTGATTTGAGTGTCCTCATAGGAGATCTGCCTACCATAGCTTGAGTCTCTCTTTACTGTTACCAAGTGGATAGTAGCCACTGAATAATTACAGAGCAGCAGTTAAAACCCTTGAGTGAAGAATTTTTCAGTTATCATAAGTGTTGTCAGGTGTATGAGGAAAGAAGAGAATGTGTAAAGAACAGGCCAGACATTTCGGCATATGTGCAGTCAAAGAAAAAATCTAAGCCCGTCAAAGGACCCAAGACCACTCTAGGGGTAGTAGGGAACAATAACAAATTTGGGACATTCTAAGATGAATATGGTCTGGTTAAGTAACAAAACCTCGCTATTCACTACAACAGCGCAGTTTCTCTCGACTAACCTGCGACGATGGAACTATGATTTCTACTGTTAACCGCACGTCCTCTACTCCAACGCCGTATCCTTCTTCTCTTATCTTCTCAAAGATAAGGAACTGTGCCTGTAATGGAAAGATTTATATTAATTCCAGTAATGGAAATGTTATAGAGCAAACGATGTTTATCAATGCTGTATAGTGTTTTACGTATAGATAATTGAATACAATTCTAAGGACGATATCAATATTTCAATAGTTTACACAGTCCAAGGAGGTATAATACTTGAGCAGTCTTAGAATGGACTTGAAATGTCTAGTCTATATTGATTTAATTTGAATTTTATCCTATAAATTTCAGAATACTATAGTAAATTTAAACTAAACAGGAGACTTTATTTACCAGATGTATAATACTTTAGCACTCATAGAACAGACTTAAAACGTGCAAGTCTTACTATGATCAAATTTGAAATTCGTAATATAAATTAAGTCCTACTGTAATCAAATTTGAATTTCATAACATTGTATAAATTCAAGCAGACCCCAGGTATAATATTTGAGCATTCTTAGAACAGACTTAAAATGTTAAGTCCTACAATAAATTTAAGAATATAATGAGTGGAAACTAACAGTTGGACCTTATTTTCGAACGATAAAATACCGATCGATATACGATCAGTTCCTGAAGTAACCCAGGGTTCCCCTTGCAAACGAAACTGGGAAACCAAATGGAGATTGTAGCGGACTTTCAAACGGTTGTTTGTGCTGTTTAAGTATTTATTACTCTAAAGATTTGGGTGTATGTAAATAATGTTTACCCTTAAACTAGCATTAATATGTTTACTGTCTATTTGCTAGTGGTTGCTTCCAGGCTGTTTATATTTTAACGTTTAGTCTTTAGTAGCAAGGTCTGACTGACAGACCATAAGTGAATACGCTCTTGTTTAAATTTGGATAACTTTTTACATATAGTAGGGTGGAATTTGTGAGTGATAGTGATATTTACTGTATCAGTCACTATTAAGTTGTATTTTGTTGTATCTATTTTATTCTTTGCATTTAAATATTTTGTCTTTATTTTCGTTATACCATAAGCAGTTCGTATTTTGTCATTACTTTGTGCAGTTTTATTTGTCATTTATTTTGTGTTTTTTCTTCTTTGTAGACTTCACCGAATAAAGAAAATTGGTAGAAGTGGTTTTCCTTGACTTGTGGAATCTCATCGTTGTCCAAATTAGAGAATAAACCTACCTTCCACTGAGCTTCGGGGGTGCCGACGATAGTTACTTTGCGTTCAGTCTGTTCGGTCGGTCGACCTTCTTCCTCGAGCGCTGCAATTTTCACGGAGGCTCCGCTAAACCGAATAATGTTACGAATGTGGGAACCTTTCGTGCCGATGATTGCTCCTACGGCTGAATTGGGGATGTAGAGATAGGCTGTTTCCTGGAAAAAAAAAATGTTTACAGTATTTGTTTACGAAGAACTGCGGTTTTATCTGTCGACTAAACCAGTAGAGAAATTAACCCTTTTACCCCCAAAGGACGTACTGGTACGTTTCACAAAAGCCATCCCTTTACCCCCATGGACGTACCGGTACGTCCTTGCAAAAAAATATAAAATTTTTTTTTCATATTTTTTATAATTATTTGTGAAAATTCAGGCATTTTCCAAGAGAATGAGACCAACCTGACCTACCTCTCTATGACAAAAATTAAGGCTGTTAGAGCAATTCAAAAAAATTATACTGCAAAATGTGCTGGGGAAAAAATAACCCCCTGGGGGTTAAGGGTTGGAAATTTCCAAATACCCCGGGGGTAAAATGGTTAAAAAAGGTTTACAGTATCTTATATGATTTGAAAAATTCTCAATCGACTCATACCAATCTGTCCACAAGAGCCTAGAGATATTCCCATTAAAAATTAAACTTCGTTAATACAGTATATAGTTAATCAAACATTTTAAGGGAAAAAGTAACAATATAAATTTTTTCTTAACTCTTAATTTATGAAAAGAACTCAAGAGTTTTTCTCAAATTTATTGACTAAAGCTTCAAATCCTGATAATTCCAGAGAAACTACAAATTTATTGTATACTCAAAACATTAATTTAGTAAATTATATGCTCAAACTATGAATTACCATAAAAAATCAAGAAAATATAAGACATTGCTAACAGCTGTACGTATAACCGTTACTTATGATAGGTTGTTAAACATATTAAGAAACGGTAACACCTATTGCAATCTAATCTAGACAATACTTTATTCCTAATCTGCATAAAACATGCCTTAACCCTTTTACCCCCAGGCTACTTGGAAATTTCCAACCCTTAACCCCCAGGGGCTATTTTTTCTCCCGCCCATTTTGCAGTATATATTTTTTAAATATCTCTAACAGCCTTAATTTTTGTCATAGAGAAGTCAGGTTGGTCTCATTCTCTTGGAAAATGGCTGAATTTTCTCAAAAAAATATAAAAAATATGAAAAAAAAATTTTTATAGCATTTTTTGCAAGGACGTACCGGTACGTCCATGGGGGTAAAGGGATGGCTTTTGTGAAACGTACCAGTACGTCCTTTGGGGGTAAAAGGGTTAAAAAAGGGTATGCCCTAAAAGTCATTCTAATCAGTATGCCGGTTCTAGATGTTAACCCTTTTACCCCCCAAAGGACGTACTGGTACGTTTCACAAAACTCACCCCTTTACCCCCATGGACGTACCGGTACGTCCTTACAAAAAAATGCTATTTAAATTTTTTTTTTGCATATTTTTGAAGATTTTTAGAGAAAATTCAGGCATTTTCCAAGAGAATGAGACCAACCTAACCTCTCTATGACAAAAATTAAGGTTGTTAGAGCAATTTAAAAAAAATATACTGCAAAATTTGCTAGGAAAAAAATAACCCCTGGAGGTTAAGGGTTGGAAATTTCCAAATACCCTGGGGGTAAAAGGGTTAACTTTGCATCAACCAAAATAACAGTTTGATTAGTGGTCACAAATTTACCTCGGAATCACTTACTTCGCACACTTCAGCCCCGTGAGGGCCTTGACCTTGCTGGATAGGAGATGGATACAGTGGAGGGTACGTGGTCGGGGAGGAGCCGTACATGCCCATCCCGCCGCTCGTGCTGGTGCTGCCGCGGGGAAGTCCGAAACCCACGGTCGACATCATGGCCATCGGATGCAGACCGGGGAACATGGCGCTCTGGGGTGCGAAGGCTTGCAAATCATTTTCATAGCTTGACCTTAGGCGTGAACTGATCATGTTTTCCGCTACGGCTATGTCATCGATGTTGCCCTGCGATGGTGAAGAAAAGCAAGCAATTTAGAAGTACATACATACATACATATACCAAGGCACTTCCCCCAATTTTGGGGGGTAGCCGACATCAACAATGAAACAAAACAAAAAGGGGACCTCTACTCTCTACGTTCCTTCAGCCTAACCAGGGACTCAGCCGAGTTCAGCTGGTACTGCTAGGGTGCCACAGCCCAACCTCCCACATTATCCACCACAGATGAAGCTTCATAATGCTGAATCCCCTACTGCTGCTACCTCCGCGGTCATCTAAGGCACCGGAGGAAGCAGCAGGGCCTACCGGAACTGCGTCACAATCGCTCGCCATTCATTCCTATTTCTAGCACGCTCTCTTGCCTCTCTCACATCTATCCTCCTATCACCGAGTGCTTTCTTCACACCATCCATCCACCCAAACCTTGGCCTTCCTCTTGTACTTCTCCCATCAACTCTTGCATTCATTACCTTCTTTAACAGAGCCATTTTCCATTCTCTCAACATGGCCAAACCACCTCAACACATTCATATCCACTCTAGCCGCTAACTCATTTCTTACACCCGTTCTCACCCTCACCACTAAGTTCCTAACCCTATCTACTCGAGATACACCAGCCATACTCCTTAGACACTTCATCTCAAACACATTCAATTTCTGTCTCTCCATCACTTTCATTCCCAACAACTGCGATCCATACATCACAGTTGGTACAATCACTTTCTCATATAGAACTCTCTTTACATTCATGCCCAACCCTCTATTTTTTACTACTCCCTTAACTGCCCCCAACACTTTGCAACCTTCATTCACTCTCTGACGTACATCTGCTTCCACTCCACCATTTGCTGCAACAACAGACCCCAAGTACTTAAACTGATCCACCTCTTCAAGTAACTCTTCATTCAACATGACATTCAACCTTGCACCACCTTCCCTTCTCGCACATCTCATAACCTTACTCTTACCCACATTAACTCTCAACTTCCTTCTCTCACACACCCTTCCAAATTCTGTCACTAGTCGGTCAAGCTTCTCTTCTGTGTCTGCTACCAGTACAGTATCATCCGCAAACAACAACTGATTTAACTCCCATTCATGATCATTCTCGCCTACCAGTTTTAATCCTCGTCCAAGCACTCGAGCATTCACCTCTCTCACCACTCCATCAACATACAAGTTAAACAACCACGGCGACATCACACATCCCTGTCTCAGCCTCACTCTCACTGGAAACCAATCGCTCACTTCATTTCCTATTCTAACACATGCTTTACTACCTTTGTAGAAACTTTTTACTGCTTGCAACAACCTTCCACCAACTCTATATAACCTCATCACATTCCACATTGCTTCCCTATCAACTCTATCATATGCTTTCTCCAGATCCATAAACGCAACATACACCTCCTTACCTTTTGCTAATATTTCTCGCATATCTGCCTAACTGTAAAAATCTGATTCATACAACCCCTACCTCTTCTAAAACCACCCTGTACTTCCAAGATTGCATTCTCTGTTTTATCCTTAATCCTATTAATCATTACTCTACCATACACTTTTCCAACTACACTCAACAAACTAATACCTCTTGAATTACAACACTTATGCACATCTCCCTTACCCTTATATAGTGGTACAATACATGCACAAACCAAATCAACTGGTACCATTGACAACACAAAACACATATTAAACAATCTCACCAACCATTCAAGTACAGTCACACCCCCTTCCTTCAACATCTCAGCTTTCACACCATCCATACCAGATGCTTTTCCTACTCTCGTTTCATCTAGTGCTCTCCTCACTTCCTCTATTGTAATCTCTCTCTCATTCTCATCTCCCATCACTGGCACCTCTACACCTGGAACAGCAATTATATCTGCCTCCCTATTATCCTCAACATTCAGCAAACTTTCAAAATATTCCGCCCACCTTTTCCTTGCCTCCTCTCCTTTTAACAACCTTCCATTTCTATCTTTCACTGTCTCTTCAATTCTTGCGCCAGCCTTCCTTACTCTCTTCACTTCTTTCCAAAACTACTTCTTATTCTCTTCATATGACTGACTCAGTCCCTGACCCCACCTCAGGTCAGCTGCCCTCTTTGCCTCACGTACCTTGCGCTTTACTTCCACCTTTTTCTCTCTATATTTTTCATACTTCTCTATACTATTACTCTGCAGCCATTCTTCAAAAGCCCTCTTTTTCTCTTCCACTTTTACCTTCACTCCTTCATTCCACCATTCACTGCCCTTTAGAAGTAATTTTTTTTAACCACAATGAAATCCTATCCTTGTAGATCAAGAGAGGCTGTAAGGATTTTAAGACAAAGTAATTGGCATGATGTGCATCTTAATAAAGTTTGTAAGTGAACACTTCAACCCTGTGATGAAACTTGGCATACAGTATAAAGACTAAAAATTGGGACTACAGTCATACAACGGTTATTACCGTACTATTATTATCATTACTTGCTAAGCTAAAACCCTAGTTGGAAAAACAGGATGCTATAAGACCAAGGGCTCCAAAAGGGAAAATAGCCCAGTGAGGAAAGGAAATAAGGAAAAACTACAAGAGAAGTTTAAGAACAATAACAACATTCAAGAAAATCGTTCACATATAAACTATAAAAATTGAAAATAACGAGAGGATAAAAACTTCAAAATAACAAGAGAAAGAGAAACAAGATTGAATAGTATGCCTGTGTGTACCCTCAAGCAAGAGAACTCTAACCGAAGACAGTGTTAGACCATGGTGCATCAATAAAATACTTTCATATAATTACATGTTGCAAATGTATAAATTTCCTTGACAGTGCTATAAACGTCAATGTGGTTTATTTAAACACTTTATAGTTTGTCAAATCATCTTTTGCCACTATTTTTTTCTATTACTGTGTATTTCTTAGTCAATGTATCCATCTAATGTTTCTTTTACAATTAAATGCCATTCACGTCAAGTTCCGAAAATATCCGCGACATTCAAACAAACCATACTTTAAAATACGTACATATTATAAACAAAATTTTTAGAGGTGCCCATACTTTAAAATACGTACACAATATAAACAAAATTTTTAAAGAGGTGCCCATACTTTAAAATATGTACACAATAAAAAATTTTTTTTAGAGGTACCCATACTTTAAAATACGTACACATTATAAAGAAAATTTTTAAAGAGGTGCCCATACTTTAAAATACGTACACAATATAAACAAAATTTTTTAAGAGGTGCCCATACTTTAAAATACGTACACAATATAAACAAAATTTTCAAAGAGGTGCCCATACTTTAAAATACGTACACAATATAAAAATTTTTAAAGAGGTGCCCATACTTTAAAATACGTACACAATATACACAAAATTTTTAAAGAGGTTCCCATACTTTAAAATATGTACACAATATAAACAAAATTTTTAGAGGTGCCCATACTTTAAAATATGTACACAATATAAACAAAATTTTTAGAGGTGCCCATACTTTAAAATACGTACACAATATAAACAAGATATTTAAAGAGGTGCCCATACTTTAAAATACGTACACAATATAAACAATTTTTAAAGAGGTGCCCATACTTTAAAATACGTACACAATATACACAAAATTTTTAAAGAGGTGCCCATACTTTAAAATACGTACACAATATAAACAAAATTTTTAAAGAGGCGCAGAGGCGCCCATACTTTAAAATACGTACGCAATATAAAATTTTTTTTTAAAGAGGTGTCCATACTTTAAAATACGTACACAATATAAACAAAATTTTTAAAGAGGTGTCCATACTTTAAAATACGTACACAATATAAACAATTTTTAAAGAGGTGTCCATACTTTAAAATACGTACACAATATAAACAATTTTTAAAGAGGTGCCCATACTTTAAAATACGTACACAATATAAACAAAATTTTTAAAGAGGTGCCCATACTTTTAAAATACGTACATAATATAAAAATTTTTTTAAAGAGGTGCCCATACTTTAAAATACGTACAGAATATAAACAAAAAACTTTTAAAGAGGTACAGTAGAATAAATATATTGACCATTTAACTTTTCGAAATGTTAATCGTTAGAAAAATTACAGTGATACCTCTGGATTCTGCTTACGAAAAATTCAGGATACGAAAAGCGATACAAAGATTTTTATGCCCCAGTATACGAAAAAAATTTCAGGATACGAAAAGCTTACGAGATCCCAAATCGTCGCCGAGAGTACAGTACCTCTTTTTTCAGGGTATCAACCCTTAATTTAGGTGTACAGGTAACAATACACCTTCACTGATCCAAATGCTTTACATACAGTACCGTAACTTTTATACAGTAGTAAAGAAAATGGACCGTTTTCTTAGGGCTTGGAGGGGATAACTAGGCTATACTACATTATTGAATAATCTCATGGTGGTTTCTGGAATGGATTAGGCTGTTTTTAACGGTTGGGTTAATTATTGAATGATAGAAATGGCTGCATTGCATGTTTATTACTACAGTTTAGCGTGTTTATGAAAGAAAAGGTGACTTTTTGTAAGGCTTGGAACGGATTAGGCTATTTACATGTAAAACGCGACTCAGGATACGAAAAAATCAGGATACGAAACCGTATCCTGAACGGATTACTTTTGTATCCTGAGGCATCACTGTACTTTAAAATATGTACACATTATAAACAAGATTTTTAAAGATATGTACACATTATAAACAAGATTTTTAAAGATATGTACACATTTTAAACAAGATTTTTAAAGATATGTACACATTATAAAGATTTTTAAAGAGGTGCCCATACTTTAAAATACGTACACAATATAAAAAAGATTTTTAAAGATATGTACACATTATAAAAATTTTTTTTAAAGAGGTGCCCATATTTTAAAATACGTACACAATATAAAAAAAAACTTTTAGAGGTACAGTAGAATAAATATATTGACCATTTAACTTTTCAAAATGTTAATCGTTAGAAAAATTACAGTGATACCTCTGGATACGAAAGTTTCTGCTTACGAAAAATTCAGGATACGAAAAGCGATACAAAGATTTTTATGCCCCAGTATACGAAAAAAATTTCAGGATACGAAAATCTTACGAGATCCCAACTCGTCGCTGAGAGTACAGTACCTTTTTTTTCAGGGTATCAACCCTTAATTTAGGTGTACAGGTAACAATACACCTTCACTGATCCAAATGCTTTACATACAGTACCGTAACTTTTATACAGTAGTAAAGAAAATGGACCGTTTTCTTAGGGCTTGGAGGGGATAACTAGGCTATAACTACATTGAATAATCTCATGGTGGTTTCTGGTATCTGTTTTTAACGGTTGGGTTAATTATTGAATGATAGAAATGGCTGCATTGTATGTTTATTACTACAGTTTAGCGTGTTTATGAAAGAAAAGGCGACTTTTTGTAAGGCTTGGAACGGATTAGGCTATTTACATGTAAAATGCGACTCAGGATACGAAAAAATCAGGATACGAAACCCGTATCCTAAACGGATTACTTTCGTATCCTGAGGCATCACTGTACTTTAAAATATGTACACATTATAAACAAGATTTTTAAAGATATGTACACATTATAAACAAGTTTTTTAAAGAGCTGCCCATACTTTAAAATACGTACACAACATAAAATCTTTTTTAAAGAGGTGCCCATACTTTAAAATACGTACACAATACAAACAAAATTTTTAAAGAGGTGCCCATACATTAAAATACGTACACAATATAAAAAATTTTTTTTGAAGAGGTACAGTAGAATAAATATATTGACCATTTAACTTTTCAAAATGTTAAATCGTTAGAAAAATTACTCGGTAAAAAAACAACAGACGAATATTCACCTTTATGGTAATAATTCTTTCCAAGTTGAAACTGTTGATGTCATTTATGCTGGAGATGGTAATTTTCGTACTGGTGTCGTCCATGATCTTCTTGATGGTGTTCCCGCCCTTGCCGATGATGCGGCCGATGAGGTTGTTGTGGGCGAGAATCTTCAGGGGAATCTCGCTAAAAAAAGGAAAACGGACGGGTGAGAAATTGAACTCACGGCATATATTGCGTATATATAATCTGGTCCAAATTGTAAAAAAAAAACACTTAAACTTGTGTTATTAATAGTAGATGAACGGTCAAGTATTAACCCTTATACCCCCAAAGGACGTACTGGTACGTTTCACAAAACTCATCCCTTTACCCCCATGGACGTACCGGTACGTCCTTGCAAAATAATGCTATAAAATTTTTTTTTTCATATTTTTGATAATTTTTTGAGAAAATTCAGGCATTTTCCAAGAGAATGAGACCAACCTGACCTCTCTATGACAAAAATTAAGGCTGTTAGAGCAATTTAAAAAAAAATATACAGCAAAATGTGCTGGGAAAAAAATAACCCCTTGGGGGTTAAGGGTTGGAAATTTCCAAAGAGCCTAGGGTTAAAAGGGTTAAATAGCTGGGTTGAAAACTTAATCTACATAATCTATACTAATTTTTTTAACGAGGAGAACTCGCACAGACTCGCACGAGTGCCCTTTTAGCTCGGAAATATTTCCTGCTATCCGATTGGTTGGAATTATCTTGTCCAACCAGTCAGCGATCAGGAAAGTTTCCGAGCTAGAAGGGCACCACTGCGAGTCGGTGCAAATCTGCCTCGCTAAAAAGAATCTCATAAATAAGGTTACAAAATTTCATAATTGTTTTAACAAAATATGTATAGTACATAATTACACTGAATTAATTGAAATATAGAAAAAATAAACAGACTGAACACAAAATATTTGTGAAAAGAATTCCATAAAAAAAAAAATCATAAACGGTGTACTTTTATTAAATCATTTAAATCAAAATTAGGCTTTCAAAAATATAAATCTACAGCACAATTCTTACTTTCTAAATATTGTTAAAAAAAATAAGAACCAAATTTAAAATTAATCTATATTTAAAAGAATAAATTAATATTTTTACGGGGTTGGAGTGAAAATTCTCAAAAATATTTATATACATTTGCTTTCCATTTAAGATTAAAAAAATATATAAGAAAAATGAACTAACTTCGACAAAAAATTCAATTTGGTATACACTACAAAGCGTAGTGAAATTTGCATTTACTATAATAGTGCTTTAATAAAAAGACCTATGACTACACAATACTATGCACATAGAATACCTGTAGAAGTAATTTATGAAACCCATATAATACTGCATTTCCAAAATCCGCATACCATACCTAAACGTAAAATTAAGTAAACGACTTCAACCTAAAAAGAAGTCCCTTAGATGAGATATTTCACAGGTACGAACCTATGCATGCAATAAATAAAAATCTTAATACAGTAATACAGTAAAAGCAAAACCGAATACAAATTAACCCTTTTACCCCCAAAGGACGTACTGGTACGTTTCACAAAACTCATCCCTTTACCCCCATGGACGTACCGGTACGTTCTTGCAAAAAAATGCTATTTAAAATTTTTTTTTGCATATTTTTGATAATTTTTGAGAAACTTCAGACATTTTCAAAGAGAATGAGACCAACCTGACCTCTCTATGACGAAAATTAAGGCTGTTAGAGCAATTTAAAAAATATATACTGCAAAATGTGCTTGAAAAAAAATAACCCCTGGGGGTTAAGGGTTGGAAATTTCCAAATGGCCTGGGGGTAAAAGGGTTAATACAGTAAAAGCAAAACCGAATACAAATTAGTTAACTTCTCACTAGAGCAGTTGGATGATAACAAAGGAGACACTGTACTCAAAGGAAAAAACAAAACTTAACCCTTTCACCCCCAGGCTATTTGGAAATTTCCAACCCTTAACGCTCAAGGGGTTATTTTTTTCCCAGCACATTTTGCAGTATATATATATTTTTTTTTAAATTGCTCTAACAGCCTTAATTTTCATCATAAAGAGGTCAGGTTGGTCTCATTCTCTTGGAAAATGCCTGAAGTTTCTCAAAAAATTATCAAAATTATGAAAAAAAATGTAAATAGCGGTTTTTTGCAAGGACGTACCGGTACGTCCATGGGGGTAAAGGGATGAGTTTTGTGAAACGTACCAGTACGTCCTTTGGGGGTAAAAGGGTTAAACAGTTTAGTGAAGGAAAAAACAAAACTTAAAACAGTTTAGTAATACCCCGCCCTACGAAGATGATTGGCTTCCGAGAAACCCAACATTAGGGGATTTTTTACTTGCTGTATAAAGTTACTTAATATATTCCTTATACAAAACACAAAAAATTACTTGTAACCTGCTATCATTATTCAAAAATCAGATAGCTATATTAATAAGTTTCCATGTGAAGTACAACGATTGATAATTATTGAATTATCAACCTACATGGTCGTGAAAAACAACCTAATGCGAAGTTTATTTTTCCATTTAATAACTACGAATGACAGATGTAAAACGGGGTACTAATAAGCTGTACTAACACGTTAGCGAGTAAACAACGACAACACCGCACATAATGCATACTGGTATGGCAGCCTGATTCTCTAACAGAGCAAACCTTGCACATAACAGCAATTGTCTTCTGCAATTTAATCACTATAATGAACGTTAATCTCCATTACCTTTTATCAATAACTCATCAGGCCTATTGGGATTCATGTCTCCCCTTGTCCATGATTTACTGGGCCTACCTAAAGCTGAACCTTCTACTACCTTTAACCCTTTTACCCCCAAAAGGACGTACTGGTACGTTTCACAAAACTCATCCCTTTACCCCCATGGACGTACCGGTACGTCCTTGCAAAAAAATGCTATAAAATTTTTTTTTTTCATATTTTTCATAATTTTTTGAGAAAATTCAGGCATTTTCCAAGTGAATGAGACCAACCTGACCTCTCTATGACAAAAATTAAGGCTGTTAGAGGAATTTAAAAAAAATATACTGCAAAATGTGCTGGGAAAAAAATAACCCCCTTGGGGTTAAGGTTTGAAATTTCCAAATAGCCTGGGGGTAAAAGGGTTAATCTCTATAATGAACGTTATCTCCGTTCCCTTCTATCAATAACTCATCAGGTCTATAGGGCTTCATGTCTCCCCTTGTCCATGATTTACTGGGCCTACCTAAAGCTGAACCTTCTACTACCTCTAACATTTAGGCCTGACTAACTGTTTATCATCAAATCTCATCCCATGTCCAGACCATCAACCTTTTTCCCAAAACATCTCTTACTATAATTTCTCCATCACAGAGCGATATACCTGTCGTGCCTGCGACTCAACAAATCCTAAACAGAAGATCGACGAATAACCCTTGAACAGCAAACAACAGGAACACTTATTCGGCAGAGCATTGCTTTTACATCTTTGCCTTTAGCCTCATCACAATCATAAACTTAGGAATTAATGTAATTTCATTTTACCCACAACACTATTCCATAATAGAGCCTGGGATATTAAAGGAACGGATTTATAAGGCTAAAAACACTATAGATTTTCCATGACATGATAAGCATGTTGATTCTATATTGAGCAGATCTTTAAAATAATGACTTAGTAAAGGTCACTTTCAATAATAAAACAGTTTGAAATCTAGAAAACTATGATGTACAAAAGCCCTTGAATAAACAATATAGCCTCTTTTCTTACAAAGCTGAGTAAGGTTCACCTGTAGTGCCAGCGTTAAATGTAAACATCCACAGATGCAAAACTATTTGGAAAAGACAGAGTAACTGTCTTAGTAGTAGCAGGGGTCATACCAATGGCCAAGTCCACAAAACCAGAGAGATAGAGTGAATTCAGACAACTTATCCTCTCAAGGACGAATCCTCTAAATACATACATACATATACCAAGGCACTTCCCCCAATTTTGGGGGGTAGCCGACATCAACAAATGAAACAAAACAAAAAAGGGGACCTCTACTCTCTACGTTCCTCCCAGCCTAACAAGGGACTCAACCGAGTTCAGCTGGTACTGCTAGGGTGCCACAGCCCACCCTCCCACATTATCCACCACAGATGAAGCTTCATAATTCTGAATAAAAATAGAAAGTTTATGAATTCTCAAATGAAAACAAAAATTCACATAAACTGGCTTCATTGCAATAAAGATTCAACAAACTTCATTCAAGTTTCTTACGAGTCCGCACTGAAAGTTACTGCGAGTCTGTAAACTGAGGAAATGGCATCTATATAACCTTGAACACAAGAATATGTACAACGAATACTATTGCTGTGTAATTTGACAATTATGAATAACTAGTACAGTATACTACTACAGTAGCAATTCTTGCAAACTATCTGACGGTAACTGCAGTTTATAAGTATCCTATTTTCAATTTTTCTTGGGGGGTACAAACATTCCGTTCTATCTATGAAAATAAGCTTTGGGTCTATTGAGCAGTTTTTTCCTGTCAATCCTCACAATATCTTTTTTTTGCTACTAAGATGGCCCCATTCTTAAAGTATGAAGATCATTCTCAGCCTTGTTCACAGGTCTCTTTCTAAAACTATCATTCCCAGAAGGCCCATACTTTGAAATCCACTGCCCTACCAACTTCATAGGAAAATGCAATACCTAAATCCAATGCTAAGAGGGACAAGTAGCCTCCAGAGTGCCTAAATATCTACACAGTACTACAAAACAGAAAAGTATATCCTGCCTCCAAGCCAAAGCAGAGCTATTGGATATCCAACCCTTGAATACAAAATACTGTCATCAAAATGTCAGTTTCTTGGCCTTCAAACATACAGCAAAACATTAATGGAAGGCATTGCCTTACATCTAAACATCGAGGTTAACATGTCTACACAGGTAACATGATATCAATCAACACCCTTTTAATAAGAGGGGCTGCTTAAAAAAATAGCTTAGTCTTCAATACACTTGACAGCAAGACTTAAAAGCCTCAGAACCTCGAATCACCACACCAGAAATTCTGTCGATAAACATCCCAGGCCTTACAGCACAAATATATTTGTATAAAAATGTTATTTTCATTAGTAAAATAAATTTTTGAATATACTTACCCGATAATCATGTAGCTGTCAACTCCGTTGCCCGACAGAATTCTATGGAAGGGATACGCCAGTGATCGCTATACAAGAGGGGGGTGTACTCACAAGCGCCACCTGTGGCCAGGTACTGCAGTACTTCTTGTTGACACCACCTCAATTTTTCCTCGGTCCACTGGTTCTATGGGGAGGAAGGGTGGGTCAATTAAATCATGATTATCGGGTAAGTATATTCAAAAATTTATTTTACTAATGAAAATAACATTTTTCAATATTAATCTTACCCGATAATCATGTAGCTGATTCACACCCAGGGAGGTGGGTGAAAACCAGTGTACATGTATATCAAGAAGCTAAGTATCCCATATTTCATATTATCAGTTATTCAAAATAACAATGAAATTATAAGTACCTGGTAAGGAAGTCGACTTGAGCCATTACTCTGCCTTAAATAAGTTCGTCTTCCTTACTGAGCGCAGCGTTCCTCTTAGGAGGCTGAAGTATCAAGGGCTGCAACCCATACTAAAGGACCTCATCACAACCTTTAACCTCGGCGCTTCTCAAGAAAGAATTGACCACCCGCCAAATCAACAAGGATGTGGAAGGCTTCTTAGCCGACCGTACAACTCATAAAAAGTATTCAAGAGAAAGGTTAAAAGGTTATGGGATTATGGGAATGTAGTGGCTGAGCCCTCGCCTACTACTGCATTCGTTGCTACGAATGGTCCCAGGGTGTAGCAGTACTCGTAAAGAGACTGGACATCTTTGAGATAGAATGATGCGAACACTGACTTGCTTCTCCAATAGGTTGCATCCATAACACACTGCAGAGAACGGTTCTGTTTGAAGGCCACTGAAGTAGCCACAGCTCCCACTTCATGTGTCCTTACCTTCAGCAAAACAAGGTCTTCTTCCTTCAGATGAGAATGTGCTTCCCTAATCAGAAGCCTGAATAGTAAGAAACTGAGTTCTTAGACCTTGGAAAAGAAGGTTTCTTGATAGCACACCATAAGGCTTCTGATTGTCCTCGTAAAGGTTAAGACCTTTTTAGATAGTACCTAAGAGCTCTAACTGGGCAAAGTACTCTCTCCAGTTCATTCCCCACCAAGTTGGACAGGCTTGGGATCTCGAACGACTTAGGCCAAGGACGTGAAGGAAGCTCGTTTAGCAAAAACCGAGCTGCAAGGAACATGTAGCCGTTTCAGATGTGAAAACAATGATCCTGCTGAAGGCGTGGATCTCACTTACTCTTTTAGCTGTTGTCAAGCACACGAGGAAAAGAGTTTTTAATGTGAGGTCCTAAAAAAGAGGCTGATTGGAGAGGTTCAAATCTTGATGACATAAGGAACCTTAGGACCACGTCTAGATTCCAGCCTGGAGTGGACAACCGACGTTCCTTTGAGGTCTCAAAAGACCTAGGGAGGTCCTGTAGATCTTTGTTGGTGGAAAGATCCAAGCCTCTGTGGCGGAAAACCGCTGCCAACATACTTCTGTAACCCTTGAGAGTAGGAGCTGAAAGGGATCTTATTTTCCTTAGATGTAACAGGAAGTCAGCAATCTGGGTTACAGTGGTACTGGTTGAGGAAACTGCATTGGTCTTGTACCAGCTACGGAAGACTTCCCCTTGAGACTGATAGATTCTGAGAGTGGATGTTCTCCTTGCTCTGGCTGCCTCCTTCGAAAAGCCCCTAGCTCTTGAGAGTCTTTCGAAAGTCTGAAGGCAGTCAGACGAAGAGCGTGGAGATTTGGGTGTACCTTCTTTACGTGAGGTTGACGTAGAAGGTTCACTCCTAGAGGAAGCGTCCTGGGAATGTCGACCAGCCATTGCAGTACCTCTATGAACCATTCTCTCGCGGGCCAGAGCGGAGCCAACCAACGTCAGCCGTGTCCTTTTGCGAGAGGAGAACTTCTGAAGTACCTTGTTGACAATCTTGAACGGCGGGAATGCATACAGGTCGAGATGGGACCAATCCAGCAGAAAAGCATCCACGTGAACTGCTGCTGGGTCTGGAATCGGAGAACAATACAACAGGAGTCTCTAGGTTATCGAGGTAGCGAACAGATCTATGGTTGGCTGACCCCACAGGGCCCAAAGTCTGCTGCAAACATTCTTGTGAAGGGTCCACTCTGTGGGGATGACCTGACCCTTCCGGCTGAGGTGATCTGCCATGACATTCATACCGCCCTGAATGAACCTCGTTACCAGCGTGAGCTTTCGATCTTTTGACCAGATGAGGAGGTCCCTTGCGATCTAGAACAACTTCCACGAAAGAGTCCCTCCCTGCTTGAAGATGTAAGCCAGGGCTGTGGTGTTGTCAGAGTCCACCTCCACCACCTTGTTAAGCTGGAGGGACTTGAAGTTTATCAAGGCCAGAAGAACTGCCAACAACTCCTTGCAATTGATGTGAAGTGTCCTTTGCTCCTGATTCCATGTTCCCGAGCATTCCTGTCCGTCCAAAGTCGCACCCCAGCCCGTGTCTGATGCGTCCGAGAGGAGACGGCGGTCGGGTTTCTGAACAGCCAAAGGTAGACTTCCTTGAGAAGAAAGCTGTTCTTACACCACGCGAGAGAAGACCTCCTCTCTTCGGAAACAGGAACTGAGACCGTCTCTAGCGTCATGTCCTTTATCCAGTGAGCAGCTAGATGATACTGAAGGGGGGGAGGTGGAGTCTCCCTAACACGATGAACAGGGCCAGCGATGAAAGTGTCCCTGTTAGACTCATCCACTACCTGACTGAGCATCGGTTCCTTCTCAGCATGCTCTGGATGCATTCTAGGGCTTGGAAGATCCTTGGGGCCGACGGAAAAGCCCGAAAAGCTCGACTCTGAAGATCCATACCCAGGTAGACAATGGTCTGGGATGGGACGAGCTGAGACTCCTCAAAATTGACCAGGAGGCCCAGTTCCTTGGTCAGATCCATAGTCCATCTGAGAATCTCCAGACAGCGACGACTTGTGGGAGCTCTTAAAAGCCAGTCGTCTGACGGAGCCGGACACAAGATCATGGTACTGCTGCACAGTCTGTGAACTGTCAACCATGGGGAAGCGAGGAAGTACAGTGACAACCCGAAGCTGTCTAGACTGTCTGGGTCGTACAGACAACTCCTTATCGGGTTGCTGAGGTTGCCGCACTGCGTCACAACAAGTCACTTCTGCTGGTTGTTGAACGTCTTCCCAGTGACACACTGACTCCGTAAACAAAAAATCCTCTAACAAGGACTAAGCTTGGACTGCATGTCTTGCAACACAGCTCAAGGTCTATGGGAGCAGGTGTGGTAACAGACGGGGTTAGCGACTAAAGAGGAACCATTACCTTCCCTGGAAGCATGTTATGCTTAAATAAAAGTCCATAGGAGGCTACGTAGCTAAAGGCTCCTCTCCAAATGACAGAGTCCTCAAGGGAATATCAGAAGGAGGGAGAAAAGCACTTTCTCATCTACAGGGACCATATCCGAGAAAAGCTAAGTTCTCTCAGTGAGGGTTTCACTGGTGCAAAAGCAGCAGACTAGAAGGCAACGTTATGAAACTGCTTGACAGTCTAGTGAGTTGGCAACAACCAAAGATGTGTGACTGAGAAGCATGCGGTAAGGTATGCAGAGCATGCTGTATGCAGAGCATGCTGTATGTAGAGCATGCTGTAAGGTAAGCAGAGCATGTTGCATGGCGTGTAACATTTCTCAGAAATTCCATGACCAGTGCTAGATTGAGTAATATCGCATTACTGTCCATTGAAAGTGCACGTGCCGAGGGAATTGATTTAGACTGTTTTGTTGATGAATTTGATAGCCGGCATGATAATCGTAGAATTAAGCTGCACTAAATATACGTACTATAATCTACTTCATCTCAGGAAAGGGAAACTCGCCCTGTTGGTAACACTGCATTACTTCATGCATGCTTGCATGGGGTTTTAATATCAACATAATATTTACATTACATTCATAACTCATGATTCATTTTTGTTTTGAAGATATTTTTGCCATATTTTGCGAATTTGTTAAAAATATATTGCAAGGAATACATATATATTTTTTAATTTAAGTAATACGAATAACTTCCATTATCATAATGTTTGTGTAGGCATACATGTATATGATTACAAATGCAAGTTATGAAAGTAATGAGGTGTTATTATTGTCATTTGTTATTTCAAAGTTGAATGGGAAGAGGCTCAAGTTGAGGAGAAAGTGGCAGATGCATGCGTTGAGGTGGCTGACTCATAGCATGAGGTTCCTGCCTCAAGAGTTGCGCTTGCCTCAAGGGTTGAGGTGGCTGCGCAGAGAGAGGCTCTTGACTCACGAGTTGAGGTTCTTGAGGTGTGAGCTGCGAGAGTTGAGGTAGCGGCTGCGCAGAACGCAGTTCCTGTCTCACGAGTTGAGGTTCCTGAGGAGCTAGCCTCAAGAGTTGAGGCTCTCGCCTTGAGGAAAGTTGAGGTAGCAGCTGCGAGAGCTGCGGCTGCCTCAAGGATGGTAGAGGTTGCCGTACCTCAAGAGGTTGTTGCCTCGAAGATGGTCTAACTGCAAGAAAATCTTGCCTCAAGGCATAAGACTCCTGCTCCCATTGTTGAGGTTGCCTTAAGGAAGGTTGAGGTTGCTGCACAACGCTGGTAACTGGCAACTCCGAACGCGGTAAGGTAGCTTGAGGAACCTCAACTTCGTACGCCTGGCAGACTGGACTGCGGTGAGGCGGAGCGCTCGCAGGAGGAGGTGTAACCTTCTCAGCCTGAAACTCACGCATTAAGACCGCAAGCTGCGACTGCATGGACTGCAGCAAAGTCATCTTGGGATCAACAGACGATAAGGTCTGTTGAGGCAAAGCCTTAACAGAAAATGAGGTCTGTTGAGGCATCGCCTTACCTCTCTTAGGAGGTGTGCAGTCACCTGATGACTGCGGAGAGTCAGAGCTAACCCAATGACTGCATCCGGGTTGTTGAACTCTAGAGGTCTGGACTTTACGTTTAAGAGGTCTTGAGACCTGAGTCCAGCGTTTTCTCCCCGAAATTTCTTCTGCAGACGAGCAAAATAAGGGCTCAATCGTCTGCGGGTGGGAGTGACGGTCTCTGTAAGACACGCCCGCAACCACCGAGGATACTTCTGTGCGCCGATCAAGGCCTGCCGAACCCTTTTGCCCTTCGACATTGCTTCTCCCCTGGGCTTGGGAGCTTGCAAGAGGTCCCGGACTGGGAGGACGACTGGCACGCACAGAAGTACCCTCACGCACAACACTGACACACTTTGCGCTAATCACTTATCACTTTTGATTTTCTGTTTGCACTTATTTCACTGAACTCGAAACTTTAAGTGGTTTGTACCTGAAACACGCAATTCTATCCTTCCTTAAAAGTTAGTAATTGCGAAAACAGAATTACAATGTAACAGAAAAATCTAATGAAAGATAAATAATTCAGTGGCTGGAAAGAGACTAAACACTAGATCAAATAAACTACGTTTAAAATCTCTCACCGCATAAAGCTTGAGAACAAGAATAAAACTCTAGAAACGTTTACCTTCTTCCCCTAAAGAGACTAGGGAGAAGAGCAAAAACGATAACGTTACTCGCTTGAACGAAACGTTTATCCTCCTCTCTCTCCCTCCGTCTCTATCTCTCTCTCTCTCTCTCTCTTGACTTAGAACCTGAGAGAAGAGCCCAATCATATAGATCGTTAAAACATATTATTGTTAAAGGAAAAAAACTGAAAGATTTCCCAAATAAAAAGTTCCTTTATTAGAATTAAAACCATTAAGCTAAGAAAGAATGAACAAAACGCTAGAAACGGTTTACTCTTACTGCAACGTGACACCGTGAAAATTCTCTCTCTATCGTAACGATAGAGCGCAAGTTGAACGTTCTGAACGTCAACAACTGCAGAGACAAAACAAAACGTTAGTTCCACTTTGAAAAGTACGAGACTATCAAAGAAATTCTTTCAAAAACATTAAAATAGCATAATATGTTAACAGGTAAAACCGAAATGACGGGCTCAATGTTAATTAACTTCGGTACAAGAAAAGACCGCCTACTATTAGGAAAGGTCGAATATAAACAAATATAAAAATTAATAATAATAAGTTTATAAAAAAGGAAGTTAATCGAAGAGGCCTATAAAAGGCGGAGAGATATACTATAACTTTTGTTAAGCAAAATTAAGAAAGAGTCTATACTCTCTTAGACACCAACACTTCCGTCTAAGGGAAGGGTCGGCCATTAAAAGGTGAAAGAGAGTTCATACTCTCTTCGTCACCATAATTAATCAAATTAATTCCAAAAGCTAGCTAAGCTAATAATAAAACTTCTTGAATAGCGAAAGCTGAAATCTTAGAGCAATACTTCACCAAAAACCGTGAACAAGACTCCAAAATTATAAGCGTATCCATGAACGTCTTGCCGGAAGCACGACAGGAAAAATTGAGGTGGTGTCAACAAGAAGTACTGCAGTACCTGGCCACAGGTGGCGCTTGTGAGTACACCCCCCTCTTGTATAGCGATCGCTGGCGTATCCCTTCCGTAGAATTCTGTCGGGCAACGGAGTTGACAGCTACATGATTATCGGGTAAGATTAATATTGAAAAATGAAGGCGCACTGCTTAAAAAATACCTCTTGTCCTCCATATACTCGACAGTAAGACTTGTGTCTCAGAACCTCGAATCACCACACCAGAAATCCTGTAGACAAACATCCCAGGCCTTACAGCACAAATATATTTGTATATAAATAAAGGCGCACTGCTTAAAAAATACCTCTTGTCCTCCATACACTCGACAGTAAGACTCACGCCTCAGAACCTCGAATCACCGCACCAGAAATCCTGTCGATAACTATCCCAAGCCTTACAGCGCAGCCTTATAACAAGAGTACAGTACTGCAATAATCCTTAAACTACCCTTTGAACCAACACGTCAAATCCTTATCCTTATCAAAACACAAGACAAAATGTATAGACCCTCACCCCTTCCTTATGTTATCAGCCTCCGGATCCAGATCATCCAATGCCCTGCAATCAACAAGTTTCATAAAATCACTGAAAAAACAATGAAAGAAATAAAAAAAAAAAACATGGAATCAACAAAAATTACAAAAGCAAGTTTAATCCTACATACATACATACATATACCAAGGCACTTCCCCCAATTTTTGGGGGTAGCCGACATCAACAAATGAAACAAAAACAAAAAGGGGACCTCTACTCTCTACGTTCCTCCAGCCTAACAAGGGGCTCAACCGAGTTCAGCTGGTACTGCTAGGGTGCCACAGCCCACCCTCCCACCTCCCTCCTAGCCTTGTTAAATCAATAATGAAAGTTATTTTGGGGAACATAAAATAATATAATGTAGTAAACATTAAACGCTCTCAAGGTCCCTTTAAAAACTTTTTCAATTTACCAGCCCACTAAATGAGAAATCCTCTGCCCTCACACCTCGAGGAAAATGGTAACTCAAGACAATGCGGACAATACCCAGTGCCAAAATTGAAGGATAACCAGTAGCTTCTACTGTGCTGAAATAGCACCAAGACATTTACTCGACTTCCAAGCTAAAACACGGCTACTTGACATCTAACTTGATAAAAACAATACCGTAATGCCATCAAAACTTACCTCTTCACTTTAAGCAACAAAACTGTACCCCTAATTTGAGACATCTATAAGAGATACTTATTTTACCAAGCCACAATGCTATTGAAACCTTGAGATAAAAAACATAACTAAATCCTATCTAATCACATTCTCTAAATCCTATCTTATCATGTTCTTTGATACATTAACTTGCAAACTACGAGCCACTAAGATAGTTATTTCCACAAAAAAAAATAAGAAATCCTGCCAATCTCTGAGAAGCCACACAGCGCCGAGAACGATTTCCCAAATGAACGCCCTATTATGAAGCACGAATGGAAGACTTCTTAAACTATCCTTATAACATCTGAATCCTTAGCGTTAAAAGCAAAAGAAAAAAAAAAATACTCCCTCACCCCTTCCTCATGTTATCAGCCTCCGGATCCAAGTCATCCATTCCCCTGGAATCAAGTTTAAAAAAATCACTGAAAAACATAAACAAACCTTTGAATCAACAATGTTATCAAGATTAATCGTAATGCGATCAGATCGGTTTAACGAAATGATCGAAGGGACATTTTCAGCTTTAAAAACATTGACATAGAAAAAGATGAAACACCTTAAAAAAAATAAGAAGGTCCACTTTAAACAGATGTTAATTATGCAGGCTTTATATGAACATGAACCACACACACACAAAACAACAAATTCTGCTACACTGAAAACCAAAAGCTACCGGTCGAGTGGCAACCGACGGAAAACATCGGTAATACTCACCCTTTGTTAGTGTTTTTTGCTTCCTCTTGCATAACTTCTAATATTCTTTTACATGCATTGGTGCAGTTTTCCGGATTGCCGTAGATTGTAATTGCCTTCTCTAACGACCCGGCGTTGTCCTTCCTGTGCACATCCACCCTGGCTCGTGTCTGAAAGAGAATTTGGAATGCAGGAATTGTGCCAGCGCATTTTAACCCTTTTACCACCCAAAGGACGTACAGGTACGTTTCACAAAACTCACCCTTTTACCCCCAAAGGACGTACAGGTACGTTTCACAAAACTCATCCCTTTACCCCCATGGACGTACTGGTACGTTTCACAAAACTCATCCCTTTACCCCCATGGACGTACCGGTACGTCCTTGCAAAAAAATGCTATATATTTTTTTTTTTTCATATTTTTGATAATTTTTTGAAAAAATTCAGGCATTTTCCAAGAGAATGAGACCAACCTGACCTCTCTATGACAAAAATTAAGGCTGTTAGAGCAATTTAAAAAAAATATACTACAAAATGTGCTGGGAAAAAAATAACCCCTTGGGGGTTAAGGGTTGGAAATTTCCAAAGAGCCTGGGGGTAAAAGGGTTAACGGAAAAATGCTGACTTGTCGACCAGGAGAGTGTCCTCCCGATCTCGGTGAACTTGTTGGGAGAATTATTTGCAATTAAAATCTTAACTGGGAAAAAATATAAACAGTTGTTTTTTTGCAAAAGTATTTACTCTCAACGTAAGATAACTTCTCTCCTCCAGTATAAAGTACAACAGGGAATCTTACTGAACTCAAAGGCTCATAGTTATGAATAACTTGGGGTTTCCATTCACTATTTATAGTTTCAGGAATAGGATTAATCGAACCAAAAGTCCATGAGAATGATCTGATTGGGGACGGATGAGGGCAATTTAGAACAAACTTATTATACATTAGTAATATTATCAACATTAAACCTTTACGGTAACATAAAACCTTAAATTAATAGTAGCCCCTATACTGTAAGAATAAATATAGCACATACAACACAATACATCAGGAGCTACATACTTTTCTAATACTCGACAACCCTAATGCTTCTGAATAAAACACAAATTACCTGTTGTGTGATTGTCCTAATGGTGGAACCCTGCCGCCCTATGATGGCTCCAACCATCTCGCTGAGGACCAGAATGCGGAGGGGGAAGTCGGTGTGTCGCTGCGATGGGGAAGTGGACCCAGGCCCTCCCATGCGCCCGCCCATCGGTCCCCCACCCATGGCGCCTCTGGGGTTCCGCCTTCTATCCATGAGACGGTCCACTCTGAGAACTCCGCCGTCTAGGTTGTAGCCGTTAAGCCTCTTGGCAGCTTCCTGGGCAGCGTCCATACTCTCGTAAGTTACATGCACCACCTGGAAATAGTGAGAGATGTTAAACTGGCCTGAGGATGTCAACAACGTATTTACTTTACTAAAAGGTCCTTTTTTCAGGTCCTACCACACATGGATACCCTATGCTTTAAAAGATCTGCAATATTTGTTTGTCATTCATATGCATTTAGAGTATCACACAGCATATTCTAATTGTCAAAACTCCACATAGCTGAAACACTTAGAAAAAAGTTTTTAACTTCATGAGTGCCTTAATAATTTCAGTCCTTTAGATGCCTAGTGGGAACTTCTAATACAGACTTAGGGTTGCATATCTGAAAGCTCTAGAAACTGCAGTAGACATATCTAGACTCCAATAACTTTAGGCCATCTGTAACTATTCTCGTGTCAACACGAATTGCTAACTGCACAATATTTTGGACGTCAGGTTATGATTAACTTGACGAGCCATTGTGTAGTTTTATTAGCCGGCCAGTGTAACTTTAATTACCATAGGGGCAATTTGACAAAAGGGAATGCAGTATTACTTGGGGCATACCCTAGAGATCTTCCAGTTTGGAGAGCTTTAATAAATGTTACTCAGCCCACAGAGAATTGCAGTAAAACATTTGACGGAAGAATGCACACACCACTCTTCAAATTCTCAAATAATTAATTTGAAAATGAACTAAAGTAAAAAAAAATATTCCTAAATAGGTGATTAAAATCCTATTTAACTTTGAATGGGACATTCTTTTTCTTCCCTACCATTATTCCTACATTAAGGGGTCGATTGCCTGAGGTGCAAGGCATCCTCTTCTCTCCATATCATCCTTCAAATTATCTCACCATCTAATTCTCCGCCTCCCTCTTGATCTTCTCCCCCTTAACAGGTTCCTCCCAAGACCTTCACACTCCCTCCACACCATTCATCACATACATACATATACCAAGGCCCTTCCCCCAATTTGGGGGTTAGCCGACATCAACAAATGAAACAAAAACAAAAAAGGGGACCTCTACTATCTACGCTCCTCCCAGCCTAACAAGGGACTCAACTGAGTTCAGCTGGTACTGTGGCCACGGGAGCATAGAAACAATTAGAATAGCGCTAACGTTATCCCTGCGTGTCGTAAGAGGCGACTAAAAGGGACGGGACGAGGGGGCTGGGAACCCCCTCTCCTGTATCTACATCCTGTGAGACATCGACACACACCGTTCATAATTAACAATAAATACAAATTTGAATTAACAACATTCCTACATTGAAGAAAATGCAGTACAGTTGTACAATATTACCTGGGGCATGCCACACTTCAAATTCACAAATATTTTATTAACAAATGAACGGGAATAAGAAATCCCTACATTCAATTAAAGACATTTCTATACAGCTGAATAAAATGCATCCTATATAACTTCCAATAAACCAACAAATGTAGCCGTTTCTAATCCACTACAAGACAAAGGCTTCGGACATATCTTGGTCACGTCTAGGGTTTGGTCGTTTTCATTACCACGGTGGCAACCGCAGACTGGTGACGGTGGGAGATTTGTCTGATCACTCGCAGCAAACCAACCTAGAATGGTTGGCCCTGGCTAGTACAGCTTTGTTGATCATAACTCTGAATGTGAAATAATTTGTTTTGGAAGGTTTATTACCTAAAAGTTAAAAAAAAATAACCTTCAGAAGTGTTACTGTTTCAGCTATTTAGAAAACAAAAGCAAAGCTGAATCAATTAGTTCTAAGGCTGCGTTTACACCAAGCGAATCGAACCTATTCAATTCATGGAGAATCATTTGACTCGAGTCATTTTGAATCGGTATAGTTCCAACCTACTGAATCTGATTAACAGATCATTCAGGACCAAGGCAGCCTTCCAGGAGTATGGACGTCTTTGCTGTTGCAAAAAATAGCATTGTTGCTGTGGCTGACTCGCCTTGACTGATGAAAAAATGGGACCGCGCGCATCAGTGATTCTGAATCGCCATGAATCTCCATGATTTGAATTGACTCGATTCGCTTGGTGTAAACGATTCCATTGAATTTAACGTGGCGAATCATGAAGTGGGATGATTCTCCATGAATTGAATCGATTCGCTTGGTGTAAACGCAGCCTAAGGGACACCCTTTGTTCATATACACAACCCTTAACCTTCTTATGTCTAAATGTGCCCTTGGCTTCAGAAATATTAAAAATCCCGCTATCTTGATAATTCAAAATATCAAGCTCTATAGCTTCTTGTGTCTGCAGCCTCACCATCCTTGTAGGCTAAGGATATGGGGGAGTTTGGAGGACCCTATAGGTCTGCCTGCTGAGCCATCAGCAACCATTTCCTGCCACTCCCTGCTCTTTGCTTGGGTGGAGAGGGGGCTTGGACACTGATCATATGTATAGATGGTCAGTCTCTAGGGCATTATCCCTGTTCCTTGCCTCTGCCATTCATGAGCCTATAGGGCTACCTGTTGAGTCATCAGCAGCCATTGCCTGCCACTCCCTGGTCCTAGCTTGGGTGGAGAGGGGGGCTTAGGTGCTGATCATAGGTAAATACGGTCAGTCTCTAGGGCATTGTTCCATTCCTTGCCTTTGCCATTCATGATTAATCTTTAAACCAGCAAATAATTTTGTATAGAATTGCATTGGCTTTTACCTCAAATGCAATTTTTCCAATTTGCCTTTAATGAAACTAGACAGAATTCCTCAAAAGGATAAGCTTCCAAATATGTACAAAGAGGGACAAATATAATATACCAAAAAATGGTTGTAACGCAAACTCCATCAATGAATCAATCCCTAGACAAATAGGCCTAACTATTGTACAGTTGGCTTCAAGAATTCCGGCACACAATACTACAGACTGTCTATGGTGATATGTATCGGAATTCTTGGAGGCAACTGTACCACCAACAAACTTAGTCTGTATTTTAGTACCTAATGTAAAAGTCCCATTTTGTCCTAGATACTAAACACTTAACAGTAAAATCATAATCATTAGTGCCTGAACCGAATCTCCACCCAAGATAGGACCATGGGCAACCAGACAATGAATGTTTTACTATTCAGTAAGTAGACCTAAACCTAGGCAAACTAGTACTACTAGTGAAACACTGAACAGTAAAATCATAATCATTAATGCCTGAACCGAATCTCCACCCAAGATAGGACCAGGGGCAACCAGACAATGAATGTTTTACTATTCAATAGGTAGACCTATAAGCTACCAGAACTAGTACTAGTACTATTAGTACTAGTTGTGGACGCTATTTAGGTTATTTTCTATTCCAAATCACATGAACTTTTCACTTAATACAAGCCAGTTATGAACAGCAAAAACCACGAAATAACAAATTTCAGTTTACACAGACTTATTCATATCAGATATTTCAACATAAAACTGACATATGATCGAGCTAGTGATTTATACTAGATTTTTGACTGACATACGATCGAGCTAGTGATTTATACTAGATTTTCAACCTAGGCTTAGGCAAAGTTAGTTCCAGTTTAGCATTAATGTTACAAGAAACTTATTTACTTTTATTGTATATAAAATAAATCCAATATATCTTTGGCAAGTTTATTCTAAGAAATTATGGTTTTTACTTAACTTTTAGACAAAAAATTATATTTCGGTAATAAAAGCAATTCAATTTTACAAAAGCTTTATATAAGATAAAAACCAAGTGTACTTTTAATGTAATTTTAAATTACTTATTGCTATAATTTCTTTAAGTGAAAAAGTTGAGTTTTACAAGAAGTTTACTCTTTAGCTTAAAATTTTCGACATTATAATAAACTGCCAACTGAAATGAAGGACCTAAAGGGAGCAATAGAATTTAAGAAGAAACTAAAGACATTATTTTTCAGAAAATCATATATTTTGGAAGATGCTACAATCAAAGAACTGTATAAGTTATAATGAAAATATAAGTAGTTCACTCGACTTCAGTGGAGGGTTGGATTTGAACCCAAAACAAGTAAACAAGTTAACATTTGAATCCAAGCTTTTAAACCGTTTAAGCAAGATAACCTTAGCAAATACTAGGCCTACCTCAGCCTAATTTAAATATTACGGCTTTATTGCGCAAATTAATTGGTCATAAGGAGAAATTGGACACGAAATTGAGGACAAAATTAGTCTTATTTCAAACTATTAGTTAAGACTTAACCACAGCCCTTTATAAGATGGTTGCAAAATAGGTCTATATTTTGTATTTCTATAGAAATACAGATTAATTTCAACTAGCGTAGGCCTAAGATAATTTTTCATTTATAATATAGTCATTTCATGTTAAGAAGGCCTATATGATAGGTACAATTATTTAGATAACCACATCAATAGGCCTACAAACATGGAAATTACGTTTTTAGTAAGCCTAATGTAATTCTTTATATCGCTTAATTAACATAAATTTAAAACTATATTAACATATATAACGAAAATTAACAGTATTACAGAACCTAAGCCTATTAGGTATGTCATATGGGTATTAAGATAGGCCTAATGACATGAAAATTAAGTTCCTAATGGGTCATTATATGGTAATTTGATCTTTAAATCACGTGATTAACATAAATAAATAATATTAACGAATATACCAGTATAACAGAACCTAAGCCTATGTCATGTGGGGAGTATTATTATTATTACTATCCAAGCTACAACCCTAGTTGGAAAAGCAAGATGCTATAAGCCCAGGGGCTCCAACAGGGAAAAATAACCCAGTAAGGAAAGGAAACATTATTATTATTAAGCCCCCCTGACACTTGCGCGCATTTTTGCCACGCACTGGCACGCATTGATGCGCGCCAGTGCGTGCCACTTTTTGGCACGCACTGGTGTTTTTCGCGCACTGTTCACGACCAGTTCACTCCAGTTCGCGCATCGTTCACGCGACGTTCACGCGATGGCACGAATTGGCACGCGTAGTTCGCGCATCGTTCACGACACGTTCACGCGAGTTCACTCATCATTCCGCATTGTTTCCGCATTGGTCACGCCAGTTCACGCCAGTTCACGAATTGGCCACTCCATATAAAAACGGGGCTTCTCCAACCCGAGGACATTCTTGGATTGGGTTCGGAAGAGACAACAATGCTTTCTGTCAGAGACACCATTGCATTGAGGAGAAGAAACGTATCTTTTTCGTTTGTATTTTTTGTTGCCCTTTATTTTAGTTTCAATAAAAAAGCATTTGATTTACATATAAATAGCAGACATGAAATATGTACAAGTATTAAGAAAGCATTTTATTTGAACATTAAAAGCAGCAAACATGAAAAGTTTTTAGGCTGTTGATTTTAAGGTAATAGAGAAAAAAGTGTGTTGAAATAAGAAATCATTTTATTTTTACATTAAAACTGCAAACAGAAAAAATTTGTTTTGCCCTTCATTTTAAGGTAATAAAGAAGAATAAGTATGTTGATGAAATAAAACATCATTTTATTTTTACATTCAAACAGCAAACTTAAAAATTTCTTGGGTTTATTTTTCAGTTCATTTTTATTCAAAACAAAAGTTTTGGGTCTTGATTGGTAATAGAGGAAAATAAGTGTGTGCATGAAATAAGACATCATTTTATATTTACATTCAAACAGCAAATATAAACAATTATTAGGTTTATTTTTCTTTCCTTTTCATTAATTTTTTCGTTTCCTTTTTGTTTCTCTTCATTATAAAGTTATAGAAATAGTTTGAAATAAGACATCATTTTATTTTTACATTCAAACAGCAAATATAAAAATTTATTAGGTTTATTTTTCTTTCCTTTTCATTAATTTTTTCGTTTCCCTTTTGTTTCTCTTCATTATAAAGTTATAAAAATAGTTTGAAATAAGATATAATTTTTTTTTCACATTAAAACAGCAAATATAAAAATTTATTAGGTTTATTTTTCTTTCCTTTTCATTAATTTTTTCGTTTCCTTTTTGTTTCTCTTCATTATAAAGTTATAAAAATAGTTTGAAATAAGATATAATTTTTTTTTCACATTAAAACAGCAAATATGAAAATTTATTAGGCTTATTTTTCTTTCCTTTTCATTAATTTTTTCGTTTCCTTTTTGTTTCTCTTCATTATAAAGTTATAGAAATAGTTTGAATTTTTAAGATATAATTTTGTTTCACATTAAAACAGCAAATATAAAAATTTATTAGGTTTATTTTTCTTTCCTTTTCATTAATTTTTTCGTTTCCTTTTTGTTTCTCTTCATTATAAAGTTATAGAAATAGTTTGAAATAAGATATCATTTTTTTTTCACATTAAAACAGCAAATATAAAAATTTACTAGATTTATTTTTCTTTCCTTTTCATTAATATTTTCGTTTCCTTTTTGTTTCTCTTCATTATAAAGTTCACGCCACTTCCCGCATCGTTCACTCCAGTTCACTCCAGTTCACGCCAGTTCCCTCACTGTTCACTCCAGTTCACTCCAGTTGGCGCATCGTTCACGGCCATTTAGTGCGTGCCAATGCGTGCCACAAACTTTAAACATTTCAAAGTTTTGGGCCCGCATGGCACGCATTGGTACGCTCTGGCACGCGAGTTTCCGCACTGTTCACGACATTTTCACGGCTCGTTCACGCGAGTTCGCGCATCAATGCGTGCCAGTGCGTGCCACGAATGCGTGCAAGTGTCAGGGGGGCTTTACTAGCTAAGCTACAACCCTAGTTGGAAAAGCAGGATGCCATAAGCCCAGGGGCTCCAACAGGGAAAAATAGCCCAGTGAGGAAAGGAAACATTATTATTATTACTAGCTAAGCTACAACCCTAGTTGGAAAAGTAAGATGCTATAAGCCCAGGGGCTCCAACAGGGAAAAATAGCCCAGTGAGGAAAGGAAATAAGGAAATAAATAAATGAATAGAACAAATTAACAATAAATTATTATTATTATTATTACTTGCTAAGCTACAACCCTAGTTGGAAAAGCAAGATGCTATAAGCCCGGGGGCCCCAACAGGGAAAATAGCCCAGTGAGGAAAGGAAACAAGAAAAAATAATATATTCTAGGAACAATGACATTTAAATAAATATTTCCTATATAAACTATGAAAACTTTAACAAAACAAGAGGAAGAGAAACGTAATCTAAAGACCAAAATACCACAAGAAGACACATTGAGAACTTGATTTTCATGTCCTTAGGCCTAACTTAATACCAACATGACATACTTATTAGGCTTAGGGTATGTAATACTGCTAATTTTCGTTATCTTCATTAATATTATTATAAATTTGTTAATTTAGCGATGTAAAGATTTAATTACCTTATTAGACCTACTAAAAACCTAATTTTTATGTTTGTAGGCCTATAGATGTGAACACATTTATATAATAATTGTACCAATCATATAGGCCTTTTTAACAAATGTTCCTCTTATTCCACCTGTTTTGACAACAGCTCATTAACCTCATGGTGTAATTGAGACGCCAAAATACTTGAATTCATAGACCTACACTTAAAATAAACACTTCTAGGCCTACTACAATTAATATAGGCCTTATTAACATGAAGGGACTTTATTATAGATGGTATTTTTCCTCTATATTCCACTTGTTTTGAAACTAACAGCTCATTAACCTCATGGTGTAATTGAAATCAACGCCAAAATACATAATCCATAGACCTACACTTAAAACAAACACTTCTAGGCCTACTACAATTAATATTAACATGAAGGGACTGTATTATAGATGATAAATTTTTTAAAGAAGGCCAAATTTGAGGTGTTTTTGGCCTGAAAAAAGGCCAATTGGCAACCGTGACTTCTAGGCCTACACTTAAAAACAAACAATTAATACCATTTCACTCTATTCTTACCAACGTGGTTCCTTCAGGCTTGAACTTTCTGCCCTTCCCGTTCAAAGCCGAGGGCTTCACTCCATGCCAAACCATCTGAAGTCACTAATTATATCCGAAGATGTCAATTAAATAAATGAAGAGAAAAATTATCCACAAGAATCACCGGGAGAACGAGACACGTGTTGACACTACGACGGTCTGACTGTTAATGAGGGTTTCCGGAAATTCCGGGCACGACTGAGCTATGAAGGGCAGGGTTGCCATGTTGGCCTATTTTTCAGGCAAAAAAAAAAAAAAAAAAACCTCAAATTTGGCCTTTTTGAAATTGGTTGGCCTTTGGTAATATAATGAAAAAATGCGGGCCTTAAATATTATATATTTGACCCTTTTCTACTAATGGTTGGCCTTTTAAAGCTGCGGTTAATTAAAAGTTGGCCTTTTCTAATTTACAAATACTGGCAACCCTGATGAAGGGGGTCTAGTCTTGATTCCAAATGACCATTGGCAAATTTTAATTTTTTTTTAAAGAAATTTTATTTTTTATCATTAAAATATCATATTAAAATATATAAAATATCATTATTTAGAAAGATTTTTAATACGGATTTTTATTTAATGTAAATATAGCCCCAGAAGTTTGTTTATATATTAAAAAAAACGGTAAATATTTCTAGACTAGTCTACCGGATAGTTGCCAGATATTACATTTTACGATAATACCTTATTTTCATATATTCCAATAAACTTTTTAAGTATTGCAATTAATTCATCGTATATACCAAATTTGGAATAAATATAATTTGATATTTTATTTTTTCAAACAAAAATATAACAAATATAACACAGAAGCGTTATAGCAATTTGTTATAAAAGTACTGAATCCACAACCCTTGGAAAGTGTGTGTGTGTGTGTGTCCACAACCCTTGGAAAGAGAGAGAGTGTGTGTGTGTGTGTGTGTGTGTGTGTGTGTGTGTGAATAAAGTGAACCATTCCAGTTCTATTTCAATTGACTTAAAGTTGAACTTGGTAATTTGCAAATAATAATAATAATAATAATAAACAGAATAGACCCTACCATGATTATATATAATATTATTCACTAGGTTAAGTTAGGCATGCAGTGGCCTATTGGTAACGTCCCTGCCTAGCACTCTCCTAGACTGGGGTTCGAGTCCCGCTCAAGTTCTATAGTTTCTTGAAGTGTCTGTAACCTTACTATCCATGTGAGCTAAATGGGGGGGGGGGGCTATAGGTCTCCTTGCTGATAAGATATAGCAATTCTTCGATATTTTGTGCAGCCCGGTTCTGATGACTTGGTGCAACATAGCAATTCTTCGGTATTTTGTGCAGCCCGGTTCTGATGACTTGGTGCAACATAGCAATTCTTCGGTATTTTGTGCAGCCCGGTTCTGATGACTTGGTGCAACATAGCAATTCTTCGGTATTTTGTGCAGCCCGGTTCTGATGACTTGGTGCAACATAGCAATTCTTCGGTATTTTGTACAGCCCGGTTCTGATGACTTGGTGCAACATAGCAATTCTTCGGTATTTTGTACAGCCCGGTTCTGATGACTTGGTGCAACATAGCAATTCTTCGGTATTTTGTACAGCCCGGTTCTGATGACTTGGTGCAACATAGCAATTCTTCGGTATTTTGTACAGCCCGGTTCTGATGACTTGGTGCAACATAGCAATTCTTCGGTATTTTGTACAGCCCGGTTCTGATGACTTGGTGCAACATAGCAATTCTTCGGTATTTTGTACAGCCCGGTTCTGATGACTTGGTGCAACATAGCAATTCTTCGGTATTTTGTACAGCCCGGTTCTGATGACTTGGTGCAACATAGCAATTCTTCGGTATTTTGTACAGCCCGGTTCTGATGACTTGGTGCAACATAGCAATTCTTCGGTATTTTGTACAGCCCGGTTCTGATGACTTGGTGCAACATAGCAATTCTTCGGTATTTTGTACAGCCCGGTTCTGATGACTTGGTGCAACATAGCAATTCTTCGGTATTTTGTACAGCCCGGTTCTGATGACTTGGTGCAACATAGCAATTCTTCGGTATTTTGTACAGCCCGGTTCTGATGACTTGGTGCAACATAGCAATTCTTCGGTATTTTGTACAGCCCGGTTCTGATGACTTGGTGCAACATAGCAATTCTTCGGTATTTTGTACAGCCCGGTTCTGATGACTTGGTGCAACATAGCAATTCTTCGGTATTTTGTACAGCCCGGTTCTGATGACTTGGTGCAACATAGCAATTCTTCGGTATTTTGTACAGCCCGGTTCTGATGACTTGGTGCAACATAGCAATTCTTCGGTATTTTGTACAGCCCGGTTCTGATGACTTGGTGCAACATAGCAATTCTTCGGTATTTTGTACAGCCCGGTTCTGATGACTTGGTGCAACATAGCAATTCTTCGGTATTTTGTACAGCCCGGTTCTGATGACTTGGTGCAACATAGCAATTCTTCGATATTTTGTACAGCCCGGTTATTTTGTACTGTACGGTTCTGATAACTTGGTACAATATAGCAATTCTTAGATATTTTGTACAGCCCAGTTCTGATAACTTGGTGCAATATAGCAATTCTTAGATATTTTGTACAGTCCGGTTCTGATAACTTGGTACAATATAGCAATTCTTAGATATTTTGTACAGTCCGGTTCTGATAACTTGGTACAATATAGCAATTCTTATAAATTTTGGACAGTCCACTTCTGATAACTTATTGCGTTATTGTATATATTTTAAACTTGATTCTTGCTTTAATATGTAGCCAGTGTAATTAAATTATATAAGAGTTTATTATTATTATTATTATTACATAATGTTAATCCAGATAATTAATACATTATTTACTTTAAGTGTGGTCAGTAAGTCGGCTATGTCTCTCTCTCTCTCTCTCTCTCTCTCTCTCTCTCTCTCTCTCTCTCAACCATTTGTGGTCTTCATATATGAATTAAATAAATGTAAAAGAAAGTTTTATTTTGTTTCCCATAAATTGTGGTAGCTGTGAGTTTTAGTTTGTGTTTCCATTAGTTTGTGTTTCCATAAATTGTGATAACTGATTTGAACAGATAATGTATTGGTGTCTATAAATAACTATAGGTAAAACTATAACTAAGATACAGCTTTTCTGAAATGTCTTTTTTTTTTAATTATCAGACTTATTTTCTCATTACCTTAATAATGAATAAGTTTTAATGATTCTTTGATTTGTTTTATATACAATTCATAGTATCACTATAGTGAATCTCCGAAATCTATAAGTAAAGTATTGAAAAAATTAAAATCTATGTATAAGATGCAAGTAAAATTTCGAATTTTTTAACACTTCTTATTTTTCGTTTCAATTTATTAAAATTGACGGTGTTAGTAAGCACAAACTAACTAGGACTACATATTTAAGGTCACAACCATTTAGGCCTCAAAATTTAGGCTCACAACCAACTATGCCTACATATTTAGGCTCACAACCAACTAGGCCTCCATATTTAGGCTCACAACCACATAGGCCAACATATTTAGGCTCAAAACCACATAGGCCTCCATATTTCGGCTCACAACCACATAGGCCAACATATTTAGGTTCAAAACCACATAGGCCAACATATTTAGGTTCACAACCAACTAGGCCTACACATTTGGATTCACAACCAACTAGGCCTCCTTATTTAGGCTCAACCAACTAGGCCTACACATTTGGATTCACAACCAACTAGGCCTACATATTTAGGCTCAAAATCAAATAGGCCTCCATATTTAGGCTCACAACAACAGAGGCCAACATATATATAGGTTCACAACCACATAGGCCAACATATTTAGGTTCACAACCTCAAAGGCCAACATATTTAGGTTCACAACCACACATGCCAACATATTTAGGTTCCCAACCAACTAGGCCTACATATTTAGGCTCAAACCCAAATAGGCCTCCATATTTAGGCTCACAACCAACTAGGCCTCCATATTTAGGTTCACAACCAACTAGGCCTACATATTTAGGGATACAACCAACTAGGCCTACATATTTAGGCTTTCAACCAACTAGGCCAATATATTTAAGCTCACAACCAACTAGGCCTACACATTTAGGCTCAAAACCAAATAGGCCTACATATTTAGGCTCAAGACCAAATAGGCCTCCAAATTTAGGATCACAACCAACTAGGCCAACATATTTAGGTTCACAACCAACTAGGCCTCAACATTTAGGCTCAAAATCAAATAGGCCTCCATATTTAGGTTCACAACCACATAGGCCAACATATTTAGGTTCACAACCAGCTAGGCCAACATATTTAGGTTCACAATCAAATAGGCCAACATATTTATGTTCACAACCACATAGGCCAACATATTAAGGTTCACAACCACATAGGCCAACATATTTAGGTTCATAACCAACTAGGCCTCCATATTTAGGCTCAAAACCAACTAGGCCTACATATTTAGGCTCAAAACCAAATAGGCCTCCATATTTGGGTTCACAACCACAAAGGCCTACATATTTAGGCTCTAAACCACATAGGCCTACATATTTAGGCTCACAAATAAAATAAACTAGGGAAACACCGGACTCTAGACCTATAGACCGTTCTCTCTAGACCCTAGAGACCTATAGACCGTTCTCTCTAGACCCTAGAGACCTATAGACCGTTCTCTCTAGACCCTAGAGACCTATAGACCGTTCTCTCTAGACCCTAGACCTATAGACCGTTCTCTCTAGACCCTAGAGACCTATAGACCGTTCTCTCTAGACCCTAGAGACCTATAGACCGTTCTCTCTAGACCCTAGACCTATGGTAGAGGAAAAACATCTTTTAAACCAGCAAAACAAAAACTGTAGTTTGCAGATCAAAGAGAATGTATCTATACAATGTAAAAAAAAGCGTTATACGCAATTACCTGTGTATGCCCGTCTCTAGAAGCGTATTTTTCACACTTTTCAATCTCGCCAACGCTCCTCAACACTCTCTCGAGTTCGTCTTGTCTAGCGTGCACGGGGACACCGCTCACTCTCACTCGAGTTTCCAGCCTGAAGAAGAGAGAAATGTAATTAGTATATAGTATATATATATGAGTTTTAAATTACATTTTAGAATGGTTTCCTATAGATCTTTAGAATTATCTAATATTCAGCCTGAAAGAGAGAAATGTAATTAGTATATATATATATATATATATATATATATATATATATATATATATATATATATATATATATATATATATATATATATATACAGTATATATATATATATATATATAATATATATATATATATATATATATATATATACAGTATATATATATATATATATATATATATATATATATATATATATATATGTTTCAAATGACATTTTAGAATGATTTTATATATTTATATATGTAAGTTTCAAATTACATTCAAGAATGATTTTATGTATATCTTTAGAATTATCTCATCTCCTGCCTAAAGAAAAGATATAAACAATATAATTAGTATATATATGTTTTAAATTACATTCTAGAATGATTTTATGTATATCTTTAGAATTATCTAATATTCAGCATAAAAAAAGATATAAAAAATATAATTACTACATGTTTTAAATTACATTTTAGAATTTTAAATATATCTTTAGAATTATCTAACATTCAGCCTGAAAGCGAGAAATGTAATCAGTATATATATATATATATATATATATATATATATATATATATATATATATATATATATATATATATATATATATATATATATATAAATTACATTCTAGAATTTTATATATATCTTTAGAATTATCTACTCTCCTGCCTAAAGAAAACATATAAAAATATAATTAGTATATATGAGTTTTAAATTACATTCTAGAATGATTTTATATATATCGAGATAAATGTAATTAGTTTATATATATGTTTTAAATTACATTTAAGAATGATTTTATATATATCTCTAAAATTATCTAATCTACATCCTAAAAAAGATAAAAAGAAAAATAATTAGTACATAGGCCTAGGTCTTAAATTACATTTTACAATAATTCACTATATATCTATAGAATTATCTATTCTACAGCCTAAAAAAGATAGAAATATAATTAGTATAGGCCTATATAAGTTATAAATTACATTTTACAATAATTCACTATATATCTATATATTTATCTAATCTACAGCCTAAAAAAATAGAAATATAAATAGTATAGGCCTATTTAAGTTATAAATTACATTTTAAAATAATTCACTATATATATATCGATAGAATTATCTAATATCCAGCCTAAAATAATATATAATTAGTATATATAAGTTATAAATTAATTTTACAATAATTCACTATATGTCTATAAATTAATCTTAATACACCAGTATATGCAATACAGCATGTGTGGGTGAAATATGGGTTAAACGTGATAATGAAGAGCATTCTGCATAGGTGCTAAAGTGGCTTGTGCAGTTGGGAAGTTTCCTGCACCAGGGGTTCATTCGTGAATGAGTAATTTGATCTGGCAATGTGGCAGTGACGCGGTGATGAGTTTTATTAGAGAGCCATCCATTGTCAAGAATTTTTTATTAAGTTTCCTTTGAACTATATCCCATAAATATTTGCATAACAACAACAACAATAAAAACAACAACAAATACAGCAATGTACGTGTGTGTGTATCAACAAAACTCCAACAAAAACAACAACAACATATACAGCAGTGTACGTGAGTGTGTATCAACAAAACACCAACAAAAACAACAACAAATACAGCAGTGTCCGTGTGTGTGTATCAACAAAACTCCAACAAAAACAACAACAAATACAGCAGTGTCCGTGTGTGTGTATCAACAAAACACCAACAAAAACAACAACAAATACAGCAGTGTACGTGTGTGTGTATTACCAAAACTCTAACTAAAACAACAACAACAAAAACAGCAGTGTACGTGTGTGTGTATCACCAAAACTCCAACAAAAACAACAACAAAAACAGCAGTGTACGTGTGTGTGTGTATCAACAAAACTCCAACAAAAACAACAATAAATACATCAGTGTACGTGTGTGTGTATCAACAAAACTCCAACAAAAACAACAACAAAAACAGCAGTGTACGTGAGTGTGTATCACCAAAACTCCAACAAAAACAACAACAAATACAGCAGTGTACGTGTGTGTGTATCAACAAAACTCCAACAAAAACAACAACAAATACAGCAGTGTACGTTAGTGTGTATCAACAAAACTCCAACAAAAACAACAACAAAAACAGCTGTGTATGTGTGTGTGTATCAACAAAACTCCACAAAAACAACAACAACAAAAACAGCAGTGTACGTGAGTGTGTATCAACAAAACTCCAACAAAAACAACAACAAATACAGCAGTGTATATCTGTGTATCCCCTTCTACACATACACCCCAACATAGCTTACAGCAAGACTTGTAATTAACGCAAAGAAAAGTTTGTGGGTCATAATTCAGTTAACCGCTTTTACAAGGTCAAGGCATTTCGAAATCAAATTTGAAAAATTAGAAAAAAACTAAATTATAATTTTCATTTTTGAGTCAAGTTTGGTATCCACATAATTAGTATATACTCGTCTTTTTTATTATTTATTATTATTTATTTATGGCTAAGCTAAAACCCTAGTCGAAAAAGCAGGATTCTATAGGCCTATACATTCAGATCTTCCCATCCTGTATACAGTTAAATTCTAACAGTATTTTATAAGTTTTAATCCAGCTGTAACCAGGTTGTGGAATGATCTAATCACGCCATCAACTATAAAACATTAATATCAGTAATACCGTTTTAAATAGATTAGTTATATATAAAGAGACTTATGTCAGCCTATTCAACTTAAAATAATTTTCTGCAAGTTTGAACTTTTGAAGTTCCACTGATTCAACTACCTGATTTGGATGAGCATTCCATAATCTGGTCACAGCTGGGATAAAAACTTCTAGAATACTGTGTAGTATTGAGCCTCATGATGGAGAAGGCCTGACTATTAGAATTAACTGTAAAGGATGGTCAGAATTATGAAAAATATTATGCAAAATGCATAATGAACTAATTGAATCACGGAGCTAAAAATTAATATATAGATCAGGAATAAGGAATTTAATAAAACTTAAATTCCTATTAAACAATTT
>NC_090758.1:78180832-78188436 GCF_036898095.1 Palaemon carinicauda
TCTCTCTCTCTCTCTCTCTCCTCTTTAAAGGAGCTGGGAAAGACGGAGTAATACCAAGAGTAGGAGACGGAGTAAGGGGGAGGAGGCCTTGAGCAGTCTGGAAGAGAGAGAGAGAGAGAGAGAGAGAGAGAGAGAGATCCCCCTCCCCCACCCTCCCTCTCTCTCCTTCCTTCCTTCAATCCTTCCGAGGAGGAGGAGGAGGAGGAGATGTCCTCCTTGGCAGGTCTCCTTAAGGCCGAAGACAGCTCCGGAATCAGGCCAAGGTCCTAGACCGAATCTCATTCTTCGGTCGGAGGTTTAATAATCCCATTAGGCTCCTCTTAAGAAGGGGAAAAGAAGATGGGGAAAAGAGGATGTGGGGGAGGAAGAGGGGGATGCACGATAAGAGGATTAAGGGGGAAAGAGAAGAGAATGATAAAAAAAGGGAAGAGGGAAAAGATAAACAACGTGAAAATTGAAGATGGAAGCCGAAGTCGAAGCCAGTGGGTGGGAATCAAAACGCGGAGCAGTATTTCTCGATGTTCCGTTTAATAGGTAAACATTGCTACTTAAATATGGATGATTTCCTCAATAAAAAGGGAACAATGTCTGCTACTTTATGGCATAGGAGAGGGGGGAAGAAGAGAGGGGGGGGAGGGGGTGAAGGGGTGGGAAAAGTGTGAAAGACACAGACACTTAAAGGGGTGCTACTTGTAAACAATATTCCTATGGGCGGATCTGTAAGGTAAAGTTACGTAATTCTAGACAACCACAGGTCTCTCTCTCTCTCTCTCTCTCTCTCTCTCTCATGTAGACCTATATCAGCTAGCTAACACACACTCTCTCTCTCTCTCTCTCGTAGGCCTATATCAGTTAGCTAACTCTCTCTCTCTCTCTCTCTCTCTCTCTCACGTAGACCTATTTCAGTTAACTCTCTCTCTCTCTCTCTCATGTAGACCTATATCAGTTAACACTCTCTCTCTCTCTCTCTCTCTCTCTCTCTCTCATGCAGACCTATACAGCTAGCTAACTCTCTCCCTCTCTCTCTTTCTCTCATGTAGACCTATATAGCTAGCTAACTCTCTCTCTCTCTCTCTCTCTCTCTCTCTCATGTAGACCTATACAGCTAGCTAACGCTCTCTCTCTCTCTCTCTCTCTCTCTCTCATGTAGACCTATATCAGCTAGCTAACGCGCTCTCTCTCTCTCTCTCTGTAGACCTATATCAGCTAGCTAACGCTCTCTCTCTCTCTCTCTCTCTCTCATGTAGACCTAAATCAGCTAGTTAACGCGCGCTCTCTCTCTCTCTCTCTCTGTAGACCTATATCAGCTAGGTAACGCTCTCTCTCTCTCTCTCTCTCTCTCTCTCTCTGTAGTCCTATAGCAGCTCTCTCTCTCTCTCTCTCTCTCTCTCTATGTAGACCTATATTTGCAAGCTCTCTCTCTCTCTCTCTCTCTCTCTCTCCTGCAGCCAACCACAGTCGACCAACAACTGAACATTTTGACATATTTCACCACATGGACATCGAAAGGGTAATTTAAGCAATCAAAGGAACACAGAGGCTGTGGGAGAATTCAGAATACTATGTATAAAACATTGGAATATTTTATAAATCACAAGATATGATTAAAAATTTTAGAAAATTACAAAATTTTAACGTTAACAAAACATAACGAGTGATATTTTGACAAAATATCTTTGTATTTTAATAAGAAATTGTGCAAATTTATCTTAAAATTTGTGTAATTATTTCTTAAAATTTGTGTAATTATTTTTTTGCAATATTTTTATTATCAATCTCATTCAATTGAAAATTTTGCTTCATATATATAACCTTATCTTATTTTGTTTTGTTTACTTCTAAAGGCTCTCAAAAATATATAAAAAAAAACATAAAAAATATGTATTAATTCATTCTCATAGGCCTATACACTTTTCAAAACTGCTAAATAGGCCTAATTGTAAAATCTACTCTCTTGCTTGAGGGTACACTCAGGCACACTATTTTATCTAATTTTCTCTTCTTCTTCTGTTAAAGTTTTTATAGTTTATATAGGAAATATTTATTCTAAAGTTACTGTTCTTAAAATATTCTATTTTTCCCTGTTTCCTTTCCTCACTGGGCTATTTTCCCTGTTGGGGCCCCTGGGCTTATAGCATCTAGCTTTTCCAACTAGGGTTGTAACTTAGCAAGTAATAATAATAATAATAATAATAATAATAATAATAATATATTCAATAAACTAATGTCTTCCATCATAACTTCAAAACTGTATAACCATTGATTTAACTATACAATAACATAGTCTAAACCACTTCGTATGGGCCTATACACCATACAGGTGTAACCAAGATAATAGTCTATATATTTCACTTTATATAAGTATGTGGCTTCCTATACACTATTACAAAGAAAAACGGTGGCTATTTTTCCTTGTTGGAGCCCTTGGTCTTATAGCATCCTGCTTTTCCAACTAAGGTTGTAGCTTAGCTTGTGATAATAATATAATAATAATAATAATAATAATAATAATAACCAGCAGAACCCGTGTATATTACACGAAATTATATTTTCAATACTAACTATCTTGTTCCTAACATATACATGTTTGAATAAAACGTCCTGAGATTAATTTTATAATCTAGGTTATGGAAATTAGTAGAACTCAATTTTTTGTCTAATATTTAAAAAGAGTCAGGTGCTAAAGACCAAATTGGGAAAACTACGATGTGCTTTGGTTAATTAATCAAAGTCTAATGTGAATTTGTAAGAGGTATACCATGAAATTATCTCCGTTTTCTTTAAAGCGTGAATTTGTAAGAGTATACCATGAAACTATTTCCGTTTTCTTTAAAGCGTGAGACAAAATAAATAACACACGCTATCGTATTAATATATAGATAATAATAATAATATTATTAATAATAATAATGTGGTTCTTCATTTTATGTGCTGTCAACACCAATATGCGTTTATGTGGTTTATGTGCTGCATATGTTGGTATAATGTGCTATCAAGGCGGGATAAAAATAACGACAAAAAATAGCCAGCATGTGTATGTGTGCAATTAAAGAAAAATATATATAAAAACACTTATATAAAAACTGATAAGAAATTTTTTTTTGTTATCCAAATCTACTCGTGCTAAGTTCATATCTTTTTAGAATCATTGGTGCCTTCCATCCAAAACAACTTTATAAACAAACAGTTTTTTATAAAGAGTGTGGTGTTTGTGCTCTGCCTTCCAATCACTAAACAAACAGAAAAAACAGATGAAAAACTTTTTTTTCAATTTATAATTTATTAACTCACCGCTCATTGCTTCCATTCGCTCTGGGCTCGTCATTTTCAGAATCGCTTCCATAAGTGTCGTCTGACATTGATAAATTCATCGTGGATAGGAAAAAGGTGAAAGAAATCTGGTTTTAAAATGTCTATTCCAATGGAATATATCTATACAAGGGTTGAGTAGATAGAGATAGATAGATGTGTACTAACTATCCTTTGTATAATGTAAAATAACTGTGTGAGAATGGATAGGTTGAGAGAGTTTGGATAGAAAAAAGGTGAAGAAAATCTGGTTTTTAAATGTCTATCCCAATGGAATATATCTATCCAAGGGATGAATAGATCGAGATAGATAGATGTGTACTTTCTATCCTTTGTATAATGTAAAATAACTGTGTGAGAATGGATAGGTTGAGAGAGTTTGGATAGAAAAAAAAGGTGAAGAAATCTGGTTTTAAATGTCTATCCCAATGGAATATACCTATCCAAGGGATGAGTAGATAGAGATAGAATATGTGTGTACTTTCTATCCTTTGTATAATGTATAACTGTGCGAGAATGGATAGATTGAGTGTTTGAAAAACCTTTTTTTAACTGTCTATTCCAGTGGAATATATCTATCCAATGGTTGAATAGATATAGATAAGTGTGTACTTTCTATCCTTTGTATAATGTAAAATAACTGTGTGAGAATGGATAGATAGATAGAGTTTGAGAAACTTTTTAAATGTCTATTCCAATGGAATATATCTATCCAAGGGTTGAATAGATAGAGATAGATAGATGTGTACTTACTATCCTTCAATGTAAAATAACTTTGAAATGGATAGACAAATAGATATAAAAAGAATGTATTTTATGGTCTATCCAGAGAGAGAGAGAGAGAGAAAGAGAGAGAGAGAGAGAGAGGAGAGGAGAGAGAGAGAGAAGGGAGAGGGAAAGAGAGAGTATATGTGTCTATCCAAATGAAAAATATCTATCCAGGGAATGAATAGACCTAGACAGATAGGTGTGTCACCTTTCTATAATGTTAAAACAACTGTGAGAGATAGAGATATATTGAGGGAGAGAGAGAGAGAGGGGGGTATATATTGTGTGTGTGTAAGAGAAAAATTCCACCTTCCAAACACTTAACCACAAATAATTGCCTTAACCAAACGGCCACTATAGACGATTCAGTCTCACAGAATAGTCTAAAAAACAATAGACAATTCACTCTCACAGAATAGTCTAAAAACAATAGACCAAATTCACTCTCACAGAATAGTCTAAAAAACAGTCTAATATTCTTGATTATATAATCTATTATATCAATCAATTCTTCGTCTATTTTCAGTATTATCTTTCTTTCTCAACACTTCACTGGCAAGTCTGGATCACTGATTATTTCTAGAGTCTCTCTGTAGGTTGATATTTCGAAGTAATTATTATTAAAGATTGTACCTGTAGAAATGTAAATAAAATTTTATCAGTTTTTTTGTAGTAACTTATGTTCATGTTTTGTTTAATTAGTGAATTATATTAATATAATGGTGCTTTTAATATATATATATATATATATATATATATATAATCTTTCCAACGTTAAAGGGTCGGTTGCCTCATGCGTCTTCTCCAATGCCTAATATCAAAGACATATTAAAGGAAAATGACACCTAGTTATTTAACTAGAGATGAATTTTATTAAAAAAAAATATTTTTTAAGGTGTATATATATGTATGTATATATATATATATATATAATATATATTTATTATTATTATTACTATCCAAGCTACAACCCTAATTGGAAAAGCAAGATGCTATAAGCCCAGGGGCTCCAATAGGGAAAAATAGCCCAGTGAGGAAAGGAAATAAGGAACTAAATAACTGAAGAGAACAAATTAACAATAAATCATTCTAAAAAAAGTAATGTCAAAAGAAATATATCATATAAACTATTAACAACGTCAACAACAAAAATGTCATATATAAACTATAAAAAGACTCATGTCCGTCTGGTCAACAAAAAAGCATTTGCTCCAACATTGAACTTTTGAAGTTCTACTGATTCAACAACCCGATTAGGAAGATCATTCCACAACTTGGTAACAGCTGGAATAAAACTTCTAGAGTACTGCGTAGTATTGAGTCTTATGATGGAGAAGGCCTGGCTATTAGAATTAACTGCCTGCCTAGTATTACGAACAGGATAGAATTGTCCAGGGAGATCTGAATGTAAAGGATGGTCAGAGTTATGAAAAATCTTATGCAACATGCATAATGAACTAATTGATCGACGGTGCCAGAGATTAGTATCTAGATCAGGAATAAGAAATTTAATAGACCGTAAGTTTCTGTCCAACAAATTAAGATGAGAATCAGCAGCTGAAGACCAGACAGGGAGAACAATACTCAAAACAAGGTAGAATAAAAGAATTAAAACACTTCTTCAGAATAGATTGATCACCGAATATCTTAAAAGACTTTCTCAATAAGCCAATTTTTTGTGCAATTGAAGAAGACACAGACCTTATATGTTTCTCAAAAGTAAATTTGCTGTCAAGATCACGCCTAAAATTTTGAAAGAGTCATACAAATTTAAAGAAACATTATCAATACTGAGATCCGGATGTTGAGGAGCCACCGTCCTTGACCTACTTACAATCATACTTTGAGTTTTGTTAGGATTCAACTTCATACCCCATAATTTGCACCATGCACTAATTTTAGCTAAATCTCTATTAAGGGATTCACCAACCCAGTTCTGCATTCAGGGGATGGAATTGATGCAAAGAGAGTAGCATCATCTGCATATGCAACAAGCTTATTTTCTAGGCCAAACCACATGTCATGTGTATATAGTATGAAAAGTAATGGGCCAAGAACACTACCCTGTGGAACACCGGATATCACATTCCTATACTCACTATGGTGCCCATCAACAACAACTCTTTGAGATCTACTACTTAAAAAATCAATAATAATGCTAAGAAACGACCCACCCACTCCCAACTGTTTCAGTTTGAAACAAGGGCCTCATGATTAACACGGTCAAAAGGCAGCACTAAAATCAAGGCCAATCATACGAACTTCCCGACCACAATCAAGGGATTTCTGTACAGCATTGGAGATTGTAAGAAGGGCATCACATGCTCCAAGGCCTTCCGAAAACCAAATTGCAAACTAGGAATAGATGATTACCTTCAGCAAACCTATTAAGACGTTTTGCCAGAAGACGTTCAAAAACTTAGATAATATGGGAGTTATGGAAACTGGGCGGTAATCAGTGGGACTTGAGCTACCACAAACACATTTACATAGAGGAGTAACATTACCAATTCTCCAACAAGTGCTAAAAGCTCCTCTTCTTGCTAACTTGCGTAAAATAACAGATAACTTTGGAGCTAAGAAATCTGCTGTCTTTATAAAAAACAAAGGAAAAATACCATTAGGGTCTACACCTCCATAAGCATCAAGGTCCATCAACAGAGCTTTTAATCTCACGAGATCGAAAAGCTAAACTAGTTAGTTTAGCCTCAGGAAAACAGGAATGAGGAAGTTCAAGTTTTTCATTACTCTGTTTACTGTCAAAAACATCAGCCAAAAGGGTTGCCTTTTCCTTTGGACAGTGAGTGACTGAGCCATCTGGTTTAAGTAAAGGAGGAACTGTTGCATCTACACCAAAGAGTGCAGATTTAAGGGTAGACCACCATTTATGTTCCTGAGTTGTACCAGAGAGGGTTTCTTTTATGATTAAAATTGTACTCCTTTTCAGTTGAGGCATAAACTCTCTGAGCAAAAGCTCGAAGCTGAGTATAGTTGTTCCAGGTCAAATCTGATCTGTTACCCTTCCAAAGGTGATAGGCCTCCTGCTTCTCCAAATAAGCACGTCTACAATCATCATTGAACCACGGTTTTGTCCTTCATTCGGTACCTTAGCACACGAGAAGGGATACGCCTATCAATTATGTTGACTAGATTCTCATTCAAAGGGACAACAGGATCTACACTATTATATAATTGTGACCAATTCAAGCACAAAAGATCATGCAAAATCCCATTCCAGTCTGCTTGGGATTTCATATAAATTTTACAAGAATATGATATATCAGGGACAGGCTGCTCAGTCTTCACTAATAATGAAATCAAGGCATGATCAGAAGTCCCGACTGGAGAACCAACCTTACTAGTTATAACGCCAGGGGAGTCAGTGTATACGAGGTCCAAGCAATTACCAGACCTGTGAGTAGCTTCATTTATGATTTGCTCACAGCCTGATTCTGAGGCAAAGTCTAAAGCTCTTAAGCCATGGCGATCGGTAGGAGAGATAGAACTCAACCACTCCCTATGGTGAG
>NC_090758.1:78188936-78191436 GCF_036898095.1 Palaemon carinicauda
TTCACCTATATAAATATCAAGAACATATTACCTTAATGTAATGCTAACAACAACAACAACAACAACAACAGCAATAACAACAACAACAACAACAACATTCCACAGGAAATGTCCGAGATAACATTAAATTTAAGATATTAAAACCAGGAATCAGTTAACCACTTATTAACGCCTGCCAGAATATTCCCCGGCTTTCTCTGTGGTCAAGAAAGTGCTAAAGACACTTCTCTAATTGGTCGAAATTCTCCTCTGAGTGGTCCTGAATTAGTCCCTTATGGCTTGGACTTTCCACAGACTTGGAAGAAGCTGTAGACTTTGAAAATGTTGGTTTGGAAGTCTTTATGTGTTATTAACAAGTGTGTTGTTATTTTGGTTATTGGCATTAGATAAAATATGACTTATTACTGTATTTCAATGTTGTTGTTAATGGAACTCCCATGTAATTAACATTGCATTTATCTTATAGTAGGATTTAAAAGTTATTAACACTAGACTTTTAATAGGATTCATAATTAATTAACTTATGGATTTTGAAGTCATTAACAGTGGACTTACTTCATTTTAAGATTTTAAAGTCATTAACATTGGATTGATCTCATTTTAAGATCTAAAAGTTATTAACTCTAGACTTATTTCATTGTGGGATTTAAAAGTTATTAACACTTTTCTTATTATAGGATTCAAAAGTCATTAACACGATTTATTATAGGCCTCATAATCAATTAACACTGGACTTATCTCATTGTAGGATTTAAGAATTAATAACACAAGACTTATTGTAGGATTCAAAAGTCATTAACACTAGACTTATTATAATATTCATAATTAATTAACAATGGACTCATTGCAAGACCTCAATGCAATTAACTCAGTTCTTAACACTATATTGATCACAGGACTTCAATGTAATTAACACAGAACTTCATTAACAATCTCTAGAGGTTTGACCATAACCATTATTTGTTATTTATCTTCATTTTCATTGATACTATCTTAGTTTTACTCATATTCATTTTCAGTCCTAAAATTGTTTCTCTGCACTTTTCATTGAACATTATCTTAGTTTTACTCATATTCATTTTCAGTCCTAAAATTATTTCTCTGCATTTTCATTGATCCTTTTCTTAGTTTTACTCATATTCATTTTCAGTCCTAAAATTGTTTCTCTACACTTTTCATTGATACTATCTTAGTTTTACTCATATTCATTTTCAGTCCTAAAATTGCTTCTGCATTTTCATTGATACTATCTTAGTTTAACTCATTTTCATTTTCAGTCCTAAAATTGTTTCTCTGCACTTTTCATTGAATCTTATCTTAGTTTTACTCATATTCATTTTCAGTCCCAGAATTATGCTAATTCCAACAAAAACTCTGTATATTTTGCTTTCCACCTTCTTCAACTGAGGCCTGCTCCATCGCTATTAAACTTGGGAATGTAAATAAGTAATGGCTGTGAATGTCTATAATCATTATAATTCCCAAAATATTCTCATTCGACGGCTCACCCAATTAGCTAATTGCACTTTCTTTTACTTAGTTCTCATCATTGGACAGTTGACATAGTTCGGCTATAGTCGTTGGATCTCTCTCTCTCTCTCTCTCTCTCTCTCTCTCCTTCCATTTTGCTTTCCAACTTCCTCTAACTTTTACTTCATAGTGAACTGTATGGATTTCCCACTGTTATACTTAACCACTGATTGGACTCCTGGGCCAAGCTCTGGGTTATATAACCCCAAATCTGTGTCTGCTTAGGAAATGTGACATATCAAGCATTTTAAGGGTGAGACTGCAACCCTCACACCATGCTCAAATGGTGTTTAGATGCTTACCAGGGCATCTGGCTATTATCGTTGGTCACCAGTATAATTACTAACCAAACCTAACGCTGCACAGATAATGCCCCTTTATTGTAAGCGTATGAAAATGCCCCTTTATTGTAAGCGTGTGATAATGCCCCTTTATGGTAAGCGTGTGAAAATACCCCTTTATTGTAAGCGTGTGATTATGCCCCTTTATTGTAAGCATGTGATTATGCCCCTTTATTGTAAGCGTGTGATAATGCCCCTTTATTGTAAGCGTGTGATTATGCCCCTTTATTGTAAGCGTATGATTATGCCCCTTTATTGTAAGCGTGTGATAATGCCCCTTTATCGTAAGCGTGGATAATGCCCCTTTATTGTAAGCGTGTGATTATGCCCCTTTATTGTAAGCGTGTGATAATGCCCTTTTATTGTAACCGTGTCTTACAAGGAGAGTAGAATCATCCCCACCCATGAACCAAAGGGCTTATACATTCTCTGTGTCTTGTATTCCTTGGTGATCACTCTCTTCAAGTACTTATGAGTGGATATCCAGGGTCTTCCATTTCAGATGGTATCCATTCCATGATAACTTCCTGGAAGTTCGATGTTTTGTATTTTAGGAGTGTTTATGGGTAAATTAGTTCCAGGAAGTTCTCATGCTCCAGTCCTAATGAAAAAAAGCAAGATTCTACCTT
>NC_090758.1:78198936-78201436 GCF_036898095.1 Palaemon carinicauda
TCCCTGGTCCTAGCTTGGGTGGAGAGGGGGCTTGGGCGATGATCATTATGATATGGTCTGTCTCTTGGGCATTGTCCTGCTTGATAGGGTGATATCACTGTCCCTTGTCTCTGCCATTCATGAGCGGCCTTTAAACCTTTTAATAATTAGCTAATGGATTATGGTTATTAAATTCATATCCAAAACTCGTCCAAGTAGTCAATAGTGGTTGAAATTTTGTCCAAAAGTCGTCCATGCAGTCAACATTTGCAGCGAACTTTGCCCAAAAGGCGTCTAAGTAGTTAATATTGGTTGCAAATATTGTCTAAGTAGTTAATATTGGTTGCAAATATTGTCTAAGTAGTTAATATTGGTTGCAAATATTGTCTAAGTAGTTAATATTGGTTGCAAATATTGTCTAAGTAGTTATTATTGGTTGCAAATATTGTCCAAAATTTTTCCAAATGGTCAAAATTTGCTGTACATTTAATCCATGTTCATCCAAGTAGTCAAAATTTGCTGAAAATTTAATCATGTTCATCCAAGTAGTCAAAATTTGCTGAGAATTTAAACCATGTTCATCCAAGTAGTCAAAATTTGCTGAAAATTTAATCCATGTTCATCCAAGTAGTCAATTTTGGTAAAAATTTAATCCAAACACTCAATGTTGAGTACAAATTTTATCCAATATCCATCCACGTATCTGTTACCAAACAGCCAATATCGGTGACAAAAATATATCCTCAACTATCAAAAAAAAAAAAAAAAAAAAAAAAAAAGTTGAAGAGGAAGAGAGCCTCTGGCAATAAGATCTCGATGACGTCACTATGACGTCACATATGTAAACAATGAAACTTCTGCGAAAAATTGCTATTCTTCCTCGAGTAAAAGAATGGGGATAAAATTACACATTGTTTTGTGAATTAGAGGATCTGAGTGTTATTGTTGTTGTTGTTGTTGTTTTTGTTGTTATTCAATGTGAAAATAGTAATAAAATGCATATAATTATAACAAATGAAAATTTTTTTGATAAATAAGAGAAAAAATGTAGTTGGTTCTTTTGCGTTTTTCATTTTTGTGAAAATATTGTTTTTAATGTAATGAAAAAGATCAATATATTTTTATCAGTTTTACTATTGTAATTTGTATGTATATATGTGTATATGTATGTATGTATATATATATATATATATATATATTAATATATATATATATATTAATATATATATATATATATATATATTAATATATATATATATATATATATATGAATTTTATGAAGACTTATATATGTATATATATGTATATAAGAGAGAGAGAGAGAGAGAGAGAGAGAGAGAGACACTGATACATTTACTGGGCCATTACATAAAAACATTATCATGGAACAGATATGATAAAACTATACAAATGAACACGAGAGAGAGAGAGAGAGAGAGAGAGAGAGAGAGAGCTAAATCTCCATCTGTTATTCCTGCATACCATTCCCATCCTCATCCCATCCTTATACACAGTCTCTTTCCCATCCCATAAAGAATGGGGGGCCCATGACCCCCTCCCTAATTTGAGTTCGGGAGGGGGGGGGGAGAGGGGAAGGGGGAGGTCCTTCTCCAATGATCCTTCTTTGCATATTCATGAAGGGAGACCACACACACACACACACACACAAGAGTCGAAATATTTCAACGTCTTCAAACGTCTTTTTAAAACACGGTCGAGAGACAAAGATGGTTTGACAGATGGCTTCGTCTCTTTGTTTCTCTTTATTTTAATTGTTTGTCCTTAGAGTTCTCTCTCTCTCTCTCTCTCTCTCTCTCTCTCTCTCTCTCTCATTTGACGTTGTTAATAGTTTCTATATGACATATCTGTTTTATTGTTAAATTGTTCTCATCATTTATTTATTTCCTTAATTCCTTTCCTCACTGGGCTATTTTTCCTTATTGGAGCCCTTGGCCTTATAGCATCTTGCTTTTCCAACTAGGGTTGTAGCTTGGCTAGTTATAATAATAATAATAATAATCATGTTCATGTTATTATTATTATTATTATTATTATTATTACTTGCTAAACTACAACCCTAATTGGAAAAGCAGGATGTTATAAGCCCAGGGGCTCCAACAGGGAAAATAGCCCAGTGAGGAAAGGGAACAAGGGAAAAACATTTATAGAGAAGTAACAACATTAAAATAGATATCTCCTTTATAAACTATAAAAACTTTAACAAATCAAGAGGAAGAGAAACAAGACAGAACAGCGTGCCCGAGTGTGCCCTCAAGCAAGAGAACTCTAACCCAAGGCAGTGGAAGACCATGGTACAGAGGCTATGGCACTACCAAAGACTTGGGAACAATGGTTTGATTTTGGAGTGTCCTCCTAGAAGAGCTGTTGACCATAGCTAAAGAGTCTATTCATGATCATTTTTTTCTTTACTAAAATGGTCACATTCACTCATCATTTCCCCTATTTTAATAAATTATTAATTTTTTCACTACATTCTGCAGTTTCTCGACACTATCACCAA
>NC_090758.1:78206436-78208936 GCF_036898095.1 Palaemon carinicauda
GGAGCCAAGCCTCCTTGGGGCCATAGAGGGTCTCCAGCTGGGCCAAATCCTTTAACACCAATCTTCCTTGGAGCCACAGAGGATCTTCAGCGGAGCCGAATCCTTTTGGCACGAATCCACCTCACCGAATCCTTTGACACCAATGTTCCTTGGAGCCAGAAATGAGCTCCCGGGGAGCCAAATCCTTTGGCGCCAATCAAACTTGGAGCCACTGAGGATCTCCAGTGGAACCGAATCCTTTGGCATCAATCCTCCTTGGAGTCACAGAAGACCTTCAGTGGAGCCAATCCTCCTTGGAGACACAGAGAATCTCCAGCAGAGTTGAATCCTTTCTGTCTAATCCTCCTTGGAGCAATAGAGGATCTCTAATGGAGCCGAATCCTTTAGCGCCAATCTTCCTCGGAGCCACATAGAATCTCCAGCAACGCCCCTCACTTTCAATCCTGAATCCAGGACTTTGGAAAGAACCAACGTCTCAACCTTGAGGTGTGGTTAACCTGGAAAATAATCATCAATTCCAGATTATTCTTCCAGACTTTTCCTTCCAGATTTTTTTTAGGTCCAGCCATTGAAGAAACGGATTGCGTTAGAGTTTCCTCAGGGTTTAATTATGTCAGCCTTGCCTTGAAATGACGACTATTAGGAGTACTCTTCGTTCTTCTTCTTCTTCTACTTCTTCTTCTTCTTCTTCTTCTTCTTCTTCTTCTTCTTCTTCTTCTATTTTTGTGCTTCAAGTTCTTTCTTTTCTTCATTTTTTTGGAGGAATTTTTTTTTTTTGTTACTGTCATAAAGTATTGTGGTTTCTACTATCGTTACTTCAAATACTTTGCTTTATTTATGTATACATATGTATAAGTATTATATATATATATATATATATATATATAGACTTAGATATTTGTATAACAATTATTAAACAACTTCTATATCTTAACATCAACAATGAAAACAAACTAGAAATTACTGTAGATAAAATAATCAAAGCTTATGCAAATGATAGAGAGAGAGAGAGAGAGAGAGAGAGAGAGAGAGAGAGAGAGAGAGGTTTTAACTTTGGTTATTATTTTTCTTCTATATTTATCTCTTCACTTGTTATTGTATCAACAATCCTTCTCTAAATAAATCTCGAAATCTCTTTGGTGTGAAGTTGCGAGCCCCTCATGCCTCTTCCGAGGACCAACAGAAGGCTTATGAAATATCTAGCTAGTTGGTTTCAACTCCTCACACCTTCCTCCTGTTAATAGTTTATATAGGACATATCTATTTTGACGTTGTTACTGTTTTTAGAATGATTTATTGTTAATTTGTTATCATTTATTTATTTATTTCCTTATTTCCTTTCCTCACTGGGCTATTTTTCCCTATTGAAGCCCTTGGGCTTATAGCATCTTTCTTTTCCAACTAGGGTTGTAGTTTGGCTAGTAATAATAATAATAATAATAATAATAATAATTATACAGTACATTATTATTATTATTATTATTATTATTATTATTATTATTATTATCATTATTTTTTATTATTACTAGCTAAGCTACAACCCTAGTTGGATAAGCAGGATGCTACAAGCCCAGAGGCTCCACAGATAAAATAGCCTAGTGAGGAAAGGAAAAAAGGAAAATAGAATATTTTAAGAAGAGTAACAACATCAAAAATCTTATGTAAACTATAAAAAGTTTAACAAAAACAAGAGGAAGAGAAATAAGATAGAATAGCTGCCCGAGTGTACCCTCAAGCAAGAGAACTCTTACCCCAAGACAGTGTAAGACCATGGTACAGAGGCTATGGCACTACCCAAAGACTAGAGAACAATGGTTTGATTTTCGAGTGTCCTACTAGAGCTGCTTACTGTAGTTAAAAGAGTCTCTTCTACCCTTACAATAGGAAAGTGGCCACCGAATACTAACCCAAGACAGTGGAAGACCATGGTACAGAGGCTATGGCACTACCCAAGACTAGAGAACAATTATATCATTCTTTCGTAACGAAATAGAAGTAATTTTAGAATAGCGTGCTCGGTTGTACCCTCAAGCAAGAGAACTCTTAACCCAAGACAGTGTAAGAAGACCATGGTACAGAGGCTATGGCACTACCCAAGACTAGAGAACAATTATATCATTCTTTCGTAACGAAATAGAAGTAATTTTAGAATAGCGTGCTCGGTTGTACCCTCAAGCAAGAGAACTCTTAACCCAAGCCAGTGGAAAATCATGGTACAGAGGCTATGGCACTACCCAAAGACTAGAGAACAATGGTTTGATTTTCGAGTGTCCTACTAGAGCTGCTTACTGTAGTTAAAAGAGTCTCTTCTACCCTTACCAATAGGAAAGTGGCCACTGAATACTAACCCAAGACAGTGGAAGACCATGGTACAGAGGCTATGGCACTACCCAAGACTAGAGAACAATTATATCAAACTTTACCAAAACAAGAGGAAGAGAAATAAGATAGAATAGCGTGCTCGAGTGTACCCTCAAGCAAGAGAACTCTTAACCCAAGA
>NC_090758.1:78221436-78223936 GCF_036898095.1 Palaemon carinicauda
AATGTCAATTAGCTAAGATTTTAGGGTAACTGAAAGTGAATTAGCTAATTTTTTAGGGTAACTGAAAGTGAATTACCTATTTTTTTAGGGTAACTGAAGGAGAATTATCTAAGTATTTTAAGATAACTGAAAGTGAATTAGCTATATTTTTGGGGGGTAACTGAACGTGAATTAGCTAAGTTTTTTAGGGTGACTGAAAGTGAATTAGAAAAGTTTTGGGGTTTCACTTAACGTGAATTAGCTATTTTTTAGGGTAACTGAATGAGAATTAGCTATTTTTTTATGGTAACTGAAGGTGAATTAGCTAAATTTTTTAGGGTAACTGAACGTGAATTAGCTACGTTTTAAAGGTCCCTCAATGTCAATTAGCTACATTTTGAAGGTCCTTTAACGTGAGTTAGCTATTTTTTAAGGTCACTTAACGGGAATTAGCTAAGCAATGTCAATTATACTGGACATAAGTCTTTTTATAGTTTATTTATTTCCTTATTTCCTTTCCTCACTGGGGTATTTTTCCCTATTGGAACCCTTGGGCTTATAGCATCTTGCTTTTCCAACTAGGGTTGTAGCTTGGCTAGTAATAATAATAATAATAATAATACTATCGTCACTGCTACTACTACTACTACTACTACTACTATTACTACAACTACTACTACTACTACTACTACTACTTGCTAAGCTACAACCTTAGTTGGAAGAGCAGGATTTTATAAGCCCTAGGACTCCAATAGGATATAGTGATTTTTGATTGGGAGACTGAATTATTATTATTATTATTATTATTATTATTATTATTATTATTATTATTATTTGCTAAGCTGCAACCCTAGTCGGAAAAGCAGAATGCTATAAGCCCAAGGGCTCCAACATGGAAAAATAGCCCAGTGAGGAAAGGAAACAAGGAAAAATAGAATATTTTAAGATCAGTAACAACATAAATGTGTCCTATATAAACTATAAAAACTTTAACAAAACAAGAGGAAGAGAAATAAGACAGAATAGTGAGCTCGAGTGTACCCTCAAGTAAGAGAACTCTAACCCAAGACAGTGGAAGACCATGACAGAGGCTGTGGCACTACCCAAGACTAGAAAACAATAGTTTGATTTTGGAGTGTCCTTCAAGAAGAGCTGCTTACTATAGCTAAAGAGTCTCTTCTACCCTTACAAAGAGTAAGTGGCCACTGAACAATTACAGTGCTGTAGTTAACCCCTTGAAATAAGAAGAATTGTTTGGTAATCTCAGTGTTGTCAGGTGTATGAGGACAGAGGAGAATATGTAAAGAATAGGCCAGACTATTCGGTGTATATGTAGCCAAATGGGTAAATGAACCGTAACCAGAGAGAAGGATCCAATGTAGTACTGTCTGGCCAGTCAAAGAACTCCATAACTCTAGCAGTAGTATCTCAACGGGTGGCTTGCAAAGTAGATTATAAGGATCATTAAAGACTCTATTGCAAGGGCCAATTGGGGGACTGGTTCATCTTATTACATAGCTGCAATAAAGAAGGAATTGACTTTGCTAACTAATTCTAGAAGTGATGGAAAGAATAGCCAATTGTCGTCTTGTTTCACATGCCCATAAAAATGGCCATTTTTTTTTTCCTTTTTGCGTTTATTTTTAATTTCTAATTCGGTCTTGGATTACAGGTGGATAGTGTATCTCTCTCTCTCTCTCTCTCTCTCTCTCTCTCTCCCTCTCTCTCTCATGAAGGACTATGATGATCAAAAATATTAAGTCCAGAAATTCATCCTATTTTAAAATTATTATTATTATTATTATCATTATTATTATTATTATTTCGAGCTAAGACATTTACATATATCCATACTCATAGTTTTATAATGACACGAATAAACAATGAATTATAAAACTCAGTATTTACTCGAACTAACCCATACTTACCAACCAACGCTTTGTAAACAATGAGGGCGAAGAGTTGCCAGTTTCCATTTTACGCATCGAAAAGTTTCCAGTATTTTTTATTTATTTTTTCGTTCGGAGTAGTGTGACGTTTCAAATTTGAATATAATACAGCCCAGTGGTTTGTTTTCTCTCCAGTTATGAACACCTGGATTAATTTTGATGGATGATCACTTAACATTGATTAGTAACTTTCCTCTGGCACGCCATATGGCAACACTTGGCCTCCCAGACGGAAACAGAACCCGTATGATATGATGGATCAGGTTTTAATGACGTCAGAGAATAGGCGATTTCTCTCCTAATTGTATAGTTTCGAGTGAAACGCCCATTTTAATTCTTAGAAATATTTACATAAACAAATATATATTGGTTTAATTCATAGTATAAATCTCCCCGTACCAAATTTTGAACTTAAATCCAAAATATAAAAAAATTCTAACTATTTTTCTTCTACTCATCTTGGGTTGAAATTAGCCACTAATTCACTCAACACGCTGATGCAAAAGAAGATAGTTTTAATGGTGTCTAATGAGTAGCATAAAATCGAAGAGAAGTAAGTTTATAATGTAACC
>NC_090758.1:78228936-78233936 GCF_036898095.1 Palaemon carinicauda
AAATTTTAATATTCAAATGTAATAAAGTAATCATTTTACATAGAGCTAAATTATATATTTTAAAGGTTAATTATATTATTATAATTATTATTTCATCATTATTCCATCACCCAAAAGTAATCATTTTACATAGAGTTAAAATATATATTTTAAAGGTTAATTATATTATTATAATTATTATTTCATCATTATTCCATCACCCAAAAGTAATCATTTTACATGGTTAAAATATATATTTTAAAGGTTAATTATATTATTATAATTATTATTTCATCATTATTCCATCACATAAATCCTGTTAATCAAATATTGTTATTATGATCATTATTTCATCATTATTCCATCACATAAATCCTTCCCAATCAAATCCCAAAAACAGAATAATAATTCTTTCAATTTCTTATCTTTTTCCAGAGTCAAATCCCTTGACGCGAAGCCTCAAGGAATCGTCCCGACTCCGTGAGTAATTATACCCAAATAGTTTCCCCATGGTCGTATGTAAACAACCACTACGTACGACCTTGAGTCTCACAATACCTGTAATCAACGAGACGAACATGTTTAATCTTCGTCCCATCCCTGACGCGGTGTAAATCAGTTTAACCATACGCCTGATTGGTTCACACCTGCTCCTGGAGGCTGATTGAAGATCGGACTGTTTAATGCCACCATGACTCACGTCACTGTTGTGCAGGTGCACGAACCACACCTGAGACAGGTGCAGAGGGAGGGTAAAACAGGTGCGATGAAGGAATGCCGGAGGATCTGCCAGGAAGGGAGTTTCGCCCCGAGGGAATTCGTCGCCGAAGTCCTCTACGTCAACGTTATGGAATTGAGACAGCAAATTTCCCCTGAGGAAGGCACGCCAGAGACTAGGTGCCCACAGGGCGAGGCTCCTTCCAGCGGAGACGCCCTCCAGTTCCTCCCGAAGCCGAAGAACAGGAAGAGGCCCCTCAGTCGAAAATCGAGCATAATGAATCAAAATGTCGGCGTGACAGGAAGCGTCTTCATGAAGTCGGAGCCGGAATCGGAGGTTGGATTCATCGAGGATTCTGAAAGTGAGTCTGAATCGTCTCTTTCAGGATCTGATTCGGGCCTGAGTAGCACCATAGAAGTTGGGATGAGTCCCACCCCTAAACATTCGACTACTATCACCATAGGGGATGAGGTGTCTTCGGCTCCAAGGTCTCCTGGTGAAGACACAGTTTGGATCCAAAATAATGTTGGTGAAGACACAATGTGGCTCCAAAAAACTGTCGGTAAAGAGAGACACTGTATACAAAATACTGTTGGTGAAGAAACATCTTGTATACAAAATAATAATGATGGGGAAGAAACATATTGTATACAAAATACTGTTGGTAAAGAAACACATTGTATACGAAACACTGTTGGAGAAGAAACACATTGTATACAATATAATGTTGATAAAGAGAGACATTCTATACAAAATACTGTTGGTGAAGAAACATCTTGTATACAAAATAATACTGGCGAAGAAACATATTGTGTACAAAATACTGTTGGTGAAAAAACACATTGTATACGAAACACTGTTGGTGAAGACACACATTGTATACAGTATAATGTTGGTAAAGAGAGACACTGTATACAAAATACTTTTGGTGAAGAAACATCTTATATACAAAATACTGTTGGTGAAGAAACATATTGTATACAAAAGACTGTTGGTGAAGAAACATATTGTATACAAAATAATACTATTGGCGAAGAAACACACTGTATTCATAAAGTTGTTTGTGAAGACACACCTTGGCTCCGAAATGTTGGCGAAGAAACACATTATCTCCAAAATACTGTTGGTGAAGAAACACATATACAAAATACTGTTGGTGAAGAAACACATATACAAAATACTGTTGGTGAAGAAACACACCATGCCCAAAAAGCTCTTGAAAAAGATACAAATTGTCTCCAAAAACCCGTTGGTGAAGAAACTCGCCTCCAAGAAGCTGGTGGCGAAGAAACACCTAGACACCAAAACACTATTATGAATGATAGCTGTTCGTTCCAGAAGGGCATATTACTCCAAGTTTCTCCGAAACCCTCATCCATTTCTGACGAAGATCACCCATTAACAAATCCACACCCACACGACGAGATAATCTCCATAGAATATAGCAATTTCGAAGTCTCCGAAGACATGTCAGAAGCTGCCCTCACACTAGAGTGGAGGATCATACCCCCCTCCCATCATGCCTTGCAACAGCACGCCCCTTTGTTGGAGATGGAGGTGGACAGGGCTTCGACGCCCACATCCTTCTCCAGCGCCTACACGGTGACAGAACACGAGAACGAGAGCACCAGCGAGGAATCGGAATCCTCGAGGAATAACTGGTCAGGTCAAGAATCGGACGAGGAACATCACAGCGCCGAGGATAAAGAACCGATGTTAGTCGAAGTCAGAGCCGTCAAGACATACGAACACAACCAACTCGCTGCTTCGAGTATTTCACCCAAGGATGAATCCATCTTCCCGACCACAAGCGACTGCCTGGTCAAGGAAGCAGTCCTTTCGGCAGTCCCTAGCGTCCTACGACGCCTGAGACATCCTTCAGAAGATAATACAAGCATTAATAACGGCGAGGAAAGCATCGTTTATAGTTACATCCCGTGTCGCGACCAAAGGGAGAAAGAAGATGAAGAACTGTGGGTTGCCAACGAGGGAATAACACGAGCGGAGTCAGTGTGCTCTGAGACTTCGTGTAGTGTGGACGTTCGCGCGTCACCTCGCCTTGGATCTAACATGTGCACTTTAGCGCCCACAATTGCGGGTGACCCTCGGGTTGTGGGCGTAGTGATGCCGGCCCCGCCCACGAGGAAGCATTACTCCACCCGCCAGAGGACCTCGGCCGAGACGCAGATCATCAAGGTTAAAGTCGTCGAGGATCAAAGGAGAAATTCGAGTGATGATTTACCCACCTCGCCCTTGACTCGCAAACCCACGAAGAGGTTCTCCTTCCTCGTGAGGAGCAACAGCGTCAAGCAGGACGAGGCCCTTGAGGTTAAGGGCCAGGAGGGCTTGACGGGTCCTACAGGGCAGAAACAGCCTGCTCCTACTCCACAGGATATTAAAAAGGAAGCCGTTACTCCAAGCGACCAGGCCATCCTCGACAAACTAGCCTCCTTGAATATCGAAACTCCCGCCGAAGTCATCCTCCGAAGTAAACCTCGAAAGTCCCTATACGATCCACCTTGCACTCGATGTGGAGACCCAGTTTACCCTCAAGAAAGGATCGAACCGACCCTTCGCCTCGTCTTCCACATCTCCTGCTTCAAATGTCACCATTGCGGGGTCAGACTGACCCTCAAGACCTTCTACAGGAGCCCCCTGGACTCCAGGGACGCGAGGCTCTTCTGCAGGAGTCACGTGCCCACGCTGGACCCGGGGAAACTAGACGTTGGCAGGTCGGATTCGAACGCTTCTTCAGGGAAGAGTTCGCCTGACTGTTCGAGGGATAGTCAAAGTGATATTAGGGTGAGTATTATAATTTTTATGTTATTTAGACTAAAATAGACAGTTTTTTAGGTTAATTTTAGACGTTGGCAGTTGTTTTAGACCAGTATTAAGTTGAAGGTAAAGTCTAATGATTGTTTTATTGGTATTTTTATATGAAATGGATGTTTTAGATGATTTTTATTATGTTTAGACTAAAATAGACAGTTTTTTAGGTTAATTTTAGACCTTGGCAAATTATTTAGACTAGTATTAAGTCGAAGGTAAAGTTTATTGATTGTTTTATTAATATTTTTATATGAAATGGATGTTTTAGATGTTTTTTAGACAGGCAATGTGTCTAATAATTTACTAATTTATTTGTATAAAAGGGATTTTTTTTAGATATTTTAGACAGTTAGACAACAAGTGTAATAATTTATTAATTTCTCTTCATATACAATGGGTTTAGAATAATTTTAGACAGGCAATGTGTCTAATAATATACTAATTTTATCTTCTTATACAAGGGATATTTTTATGTGTTAGACAGTCAGCTAATGTGTCTAAAAATGTATTAATTTTTTCTTCATATACAATGGGTTTAGAATAATTTTAGACAGCCAATGTGTCTAATAATATACTAATTTTATCTACGTATACAAGGGACATTTTAGACATTTATACAATACGTGTCTAAAAAATTATTAATTTTTCTCCATATTCAATGGATTTTTAGATAATTTAGACAATATGTCTAATAATTCAAACTTTATACACTAAAACCATCTAGATTTTTAAAACACGAATTTTAAGGAATTGAAAATTATTGATTTTCGTTAATTATATAAAAACTGAATAAGGAAAATTAAACAAATCGAAATAAAAAAGAAATATAATTAATTTAATTTTTTAAGAAGGAATATTTGTCAGAACAAAATTAACGATAGTTATGTCTAGGTCTAATTGTAAACAAGTTGTTTATGTAAGAAGCTGTACTTTAAATTGTTATATATTTTCCAAAATTTTATTTATTTTGATATATATAAATATAATTTTTCGCTCGAAACAAATCCCAAATTTTCTTTATATTGATAAATATAAAAAATAGTTTTTTAATCATTCGAAAATAGTCTAGAATTAGTACAATGTTGTTTTGTGAAGTGGTTGGTGTATATATGCTCTCTCTCTCTCTCTCTCTCTCTCTCTCTCTCTCTCTCTCTCTCTCTCTCTCTCTCTCTCTCTCTCAGTTCACCGTTCACCTTGGCATTCCAAAGGGACTATGGGTTTAGCCTAGCGCTTGGTCAATTAACTCCCTTCCAACTCCCTCCTTCTTCCTTTCAACTCCCTCCTTCTCCCTTTCAACTCCCTCCTTCTCCCTTTCAACTCCCTCCTTCTCCCGTTCTCCCTCCCCCTCTATGTTAGGCTTATGTAGAGGAGAGAGAGAGAGAGAGAGAGAGAGAGAGAGAGACGCAGAGAAAAGCATTACCTATTTTGTTAAAATAAGCTGTTTTATAATTTCGCTCTTTGGTTAAACCTGGTT
>NC_090758.1:78238936-78240066 GCF_036898095.1 Palaemon carinicauda
TTTCACGTATAAGTTTGGCTTGGAGTCCGTCCTGGCTTTAATATTTCACTGGCTTACCTACATAAAGTTTATATAGTTCATATAGGGAATATTTTGGTGGTGTTGCTCTTCTTAAGATATTTTATTTTTCCTTGTTTTCTTTCCTCACTGGGCTACTTTTCCCCCTGCTGGAGCCCTTGGGCTTATAGCATCTTGCTTTTCCAACTAGGGGTGTAGCTTAGCAAGTAATAATAATAATGATTGGTAGATATGTTATCTGTAACTGGCTATAGATATGTTATCTGGGCTTTGGTCTGGCTGTAATATGTTAACTGGGCTTTAGTATGGCTATAATATGTATCTGGGCATTAGTCTGGCTATAATATGTTATCTGGGGTTTAGTCTGGCTGTAAGGGCTATGATATGTTAACTGGGCTTCGGTCTGGCTATAATATGTTATCTGGGCTTTGGTATATCTTCCAATCTTTGATGTATCTTCCTGAATTTGGTGTAATTTCCAAACCCTGGTGTATAGATCTGGCTTTGGTGTATCATACAGCCATTACTGTATCGGTCCATGACTTATAATCTTACTGTATCGTTTGCATAGTACTGTATTTCGAGATACAGTATCATCTTTGTCATGTATTCTTTATTGTATTGTCATTTTTGTTGTATTTTCCTGTCTGATTTTGTTGTATTTTCCTGTCTGCTTTTGTTGTAATTTCCCGTCTGATTTTGTTGTATTTCCTGTCTGATTTTGTTGTATTTCCCTGCTGATTTAGTTGTATTTCCCTGTCTGATTTTGTTGTATTTTCCTGTCTGATATTGTTGTATTTTCCTGTCTGGTTTTGTTGTATTTTCCTGTCTGATTTTGTTGTATTTTCCTGTCTGATTTTGTTGTATTTTCCTCTCTGATTTTGTTGTATTTTCCTGTCTGATTTTGTTGTATTTTCCTGTCTGATTTTGTTGTATTTTCCTGTCTGATTTTGTTATATTTTCCTCTCTGATTTTGTTGTATTTTTCCTGTCTGATTTTGTTATATTTTCCTCTCTGATTTTGTTGTATTTTCCTGTCTGATTTTGTTTTATTTTCTCTCTAATTTTGTTGTATTTTCTTGTCTGATTTTGTTGTATTTTCCTGTCTGATTT
>NC_090758.1:78248066-78253066 GCF_036898095.1 Palaemon carinicauda
TCTGTAGGTCTTAAAATTGAAGAGGACTTGGTCCTATATAATCATGAGCGAGTCTCTCTCTCTCTCTCTCTCTCTGCAGAACAAAGGCCTCAGACATGTCCTTTCCACTTGCGTCTGTTTATGGTCTTTCTATGCTAGTCCACACCGGCAATATTCCTTAGTTCGTCAATCCATCGTCTTCTCTTCCTTCCCCTGGTTGTTTTGCAATCTCTCTCTCTCTCTCTCTCTCTCTCTCTCTCTCTCTCTCTCTCTCTCTCTCTCTCTCTCTCTCTCCACACTTGCGTCTGTTTAAAGTCGTTCTATGCCAGTCCACACCCGCAAAATTTCTCAGTTTGTCAATCCATTGTCTTCTCTTCCTTCCCCTGGTTCTTTTGCAATCTATGAACCCAGAGAGAGAGAGAGAGAGAGAGAGAGAGAGAGAGAGAGAGAGAGAGAGAGAGAGAGAGAGTCCTATCCCTGGTTCTTTTGCAATCTCTAGGAACCCAGAGAGAGAGAGAGAGAGAGAGAGAGAGAGAGAGAGAGAGAGAGAGAGAGAGAGAGAGAGAGAGTCCTATCCCTGGTTCTTTTGCAATCTCTAGGAACCCAGAGAGAGAGAGAGAGAGAGAGAGAGAGAGAGAGTCCTATCCCTGGTTCTTTTGCAATCTATGAACCCAGAGAGAGAGAGAGAGAGAAGAGAGAGAGAGAGAGTCCTATCCCTGGTTCTTTTGCAATCTCTAGGAACCCAGAGAGAGAGAGAGAGAGAGAGAGAGAGAGAGAGAGAGTCCTATCCCTGGTTCTTTTGCAATCTCTAGGAACCCAGAGAGAGAGAGAGAGAGAGAGAGAGAGAGAGAGAGAGAGAGTCCTATCCCTGGTTCTTTTGCAATCTATGAACCCAGAGAGAGAGAGAGGGAGAGAGAGAGAGAGAGAGGAGAGAGTCCTATCCCTGGTTCTTTTGCAATCTCTAGGAACCCAGAGAGAGAGAGAGAGAGAGAGAGAGAGAGAGAGAGTCCTATCCCTGGTTCTTTTGCAATCTCTAGGAACCCAGAGAGAGAGAGCGAGAGTCCTATCCCTGGTTCTTTTGCAATCTCTGTGAACCCAGAGAGAGAGAGAGAGAGAGAGAGAGAGAGAGAGAGAGAGAGAGAGAGAGAGAGAGAGAGAGAGAGAGATAATCAAATATAAGAAAGGGCCAAGCTAGCAAGCCAGTAACAGGCCTACCAACACTACCACTAGCTGAACTCAATAACACGTCTACCAACAGCATGAACCTCCAAACAGGTTTCAGGTACAGCAGGTACTCTAAGCATTGCTTTACCTTGACCTCGAAGCCTACATTTTAAGGGAGGGAAGATAAAGTATAAAGGCAAGTGGCGTTTGGGTCCTGCCCAGGGCAAACACTGCCTGTGTAGGGCCTGGAGAAAGGTATGTGAAATTATGAGTGATGAAATTTAGGTCGTGTTCTTTTTGAGAGAATTTTTTTTCTTGTTTTTTAAATGTATTATAAGTTTTTATTTGGTTGAATCATTGTAAAGGGATTTATCAAGAATTTTTTACCATCGAAACCAAACAAGTATACAGTTTGTATATATATATATTTTATATATATATATATATATATATATATAATATATATATATATATATATATATATTTATTATATATGTGTGTGCGTGTGTTAAGTGTATATATATACTTCAGTATAAATATATATGTGTATAATATATATATATATATATATATATATATATATATATATGTGTGTGTGTATATATATATATCATAATACGTAACAAATATTTAATCTAATTTTCAGAAACTATTCATGAAAGAAAACAAGTTTAAATAAATTCATAACAACATATTTAAAACTATCAACATTATCATTCCTGTTATCATAATCATAACTTATTCAAACACGTCCAAAAAAAATCCTTTTAACATAAACCAACATGCTATTCTATACCACTGGTTTCTCCTCCCCCAAAAAAGAGACCCAAACTGAAACCAATCTTTGAAATCAAGGAGTGTTCTCGAGTTCTCAAACTTCATGGTTTTGAAGCAGCAATTTTCGTGTGAATCCATCTGTACAAGGAGGCCAGTGGACCTCTGTGAAGTTTCCCCAGTGCTAAAATTATCAGCAGAGTAGTCCACATAAATGGCAATGATGTATATTTTTTTCCCGACTCTGTGCTCCTGACATGGTTCGGATACTCAGTCAATAGGTATGTCGTTACTTCCGTATACTCTTGTGATAATAATGATAATAATAATAATTATTATTATTACTAGCTAAGCTACAACTCTGGTTGGAAAAGCAAGATGCTATAAGCCACATATCCGTATACTCCTGTGATAATAATGATAATAATAATTATTATTATTATTACTAGCTAAGCTACAACCCTAGTTGGAAAAGCAGGATGCTATAAGCCAGGGCTACAATTATTATTATTGTTATTATTATTATTATTATTATTACTAGCTAAGCTACAACTCTGGTTGGAAAAGCAAGATGCTATAAGCCACACAAGGGCTCTCAGAAAGGACAAGATAGCCCAGTGAGGAGAGGAAACGGAAATAAACTACAAGAGAAGTAAAGAATGATTGAAATAAAATATTTTAACTATAATCAATGAAATAAAGGCTTACCTAGACAAAGATATATAAACATTGTACTAGCAGTATGCACTCTTTCGAACGCAATTTTGACTTCCTTAGACAATTTTCAATGTACCTTAAATTCTACAGCCCATTCTGAACAAACCCTAACTTGAAAATACCCTTATTAATGAACCCTAACTGCAAATACCTTTATTAATGAACCCTAATTTGAAAATACCTTTTTTAATGAACCCTATCTTGAAAATACCCTTATTAATGAACCCTAACTTGCAAATACCCTTATTAATGAACCCTAACTTGCAAATACCCTTATTAATGAACCCTAATTTGAAAATACCCTTTTTAATGAACCCTAACTTGCAAATACCCTTATTAATGAACCCTAACTTGCAAATACCCTTTTTAATGAACCCTAACTTGCAAATACCCTTTTTAATGAACCCTAACTTGCAAATACCCTTTTTAATGAACCCTAACTTGAAAATACCCTTTTTAATGAACCCTAACTAGCAAATACCTTTTTGACGAACCCTAACTTGAAAATACCCTTTTTAATGAACCCTAACTTGAAAATACCCTTTTTAATGAACCCTAACTAGCAAATACCCTTTTTAATGAACCCTAACTTGCAAATACCCTTTTTAATGAACCCTAACTTGCAAATACCCTTATTAATGAACCCTAACTTGCAAATACCCTTTTTAATGAACCCTAACTTGCAAATACCCTTTTTAATGAACCCTAACTTGCAAATACCCTTTTTAATGAACCCTAACTTGAAAATACCCTTTTTAATGAACCCTAACTAGCAAATACCCTTTTTAATGAACCCTAACTTGCAAATACCCTTTTTAATGAACCCTAACTTGCAAATACCCTTTTTAATGAACCCTAACTTGAAAATACCCTTTTTAATGAACCCTAACTTGCAAATACCCTTATTAATGAACCCTAACTAGCAAATACCCTTTTTAATGAACCCTAACTTGAAAATACCCTTTTTAATGAACCCTAACTTGAAAATACCCTTTTTAATGAACCCTAACTAGCAAATACCCTTTTTAATGAACCCTAACTTGCAAATACCCTTTTTAATGAACCCTAACTTGCAAATACCCTTATTAATGAACCCTAACTTGCAAATACCCTTTTTAATGAACCCTAACTTGCAAATACCCTTTTTAATGAACCCTAACTTGCAAATACCCTTTTTAATGAACCCTAACTTGAAAATACCCTTTTTAATGAACCCTAACTAGCAAATACCCTTTTTAATGAACCCTAACTTGCAAATACCCTTTTTAATGAACCCTAACTTGCAAATACCCTTTTTAATGAACCCTAACTTGAAAATACCCTTTTTAATGAACCCTAACTTGCAAATACCCTTATTAATGAACCCTAACTAGCAAATACCCTTTTTAATGAACCCTAACTTGCAAATACCCTTTTTAATGAACCCTAACTAGCAAATACCCTTATTAATGAACCCTAACTTGCAAATACCCTTTTTAATGAACCCTAACTTGCAAATACCCTTTTTAATGAACCCTAACTTGCAAATACCCTTTTTAATGAACCCTAACTTGAAAATACCCTTTTTAATGAACCCTAACTAGCAAATACCCTTTTTAATGAACCCTAACTTGCAAATACCCTTTTTAATGAACCCTAACTTGAAAATACCCTTTTTAATGAACCCTAACTTGAAAATACCCTTTTTAATGAACCCTAACTTGAAAATACCCTTTTTAATGAACCCTAACTTGCAAATACCCTTATTAATGAACCCTATCTTGAAAATACCCTTTTTAATGAACCCTAACTTGAAATACCCTTTTTAATGAACCCTAACTTGAAAATACCCTTTTTAATGAACCCTAACTTGAAAATACCCTTTTTAATGAACCCTAACTTGCAAATACCCTTATTAATGAACCCTAACTTGAAAATACCCTTTTTAATGAACCCTAACTTGCAAATAACCTTATTAATGAACCCTAACTTGAAAATACCCTTTTTAATGAACCCTAACTTGCAAATACCCTTATTAATGAACCTTAACTTGAAAATACCCTTTTTAATGAACCCTAACTTGAAAATACCCTTTTTAATGAACCCTAACTTGAAAATACCCTTTTTAATGAACCCTAACTTGCAAATACCCTTATTAATGAACCCTAACTTGCAAATACCCTTATTAATGAACCCTAACTTGCAAATACCCCTTTTAATGAACCCTAACTTGCAAATACCCCTTTTAATGAACCCTAACTTGAAAATACCCCTTTTAATGAACCCTAACTTGCAAATACCCCTTTTAATGAACCCTAACTTGCAAATACCCTTTTTAATGAACCCTAACTTGCAAATACCCTTATTAATGAACCCTATCTTGAAAA
>NC_090758.1:78258066-78260566 GCF_036898095.1 Palaemon carinicauda
TCGGACTCTTCGGAAGCAGACTCATCCTCCGAGGGAGAACGCAGGGAGAGACGGCACCGTAAGAGAGCGCGGACCGATAGCGATCGTTCCCGCTCTAGGTCGAGGTCGCGGCACAGTAGGAGGCGCCCACGCTCTCACTCCCGTAAGTACAAGAGGGAGGTCTCTCCCGGCGACGGCGAATGGTTCTACGTGCCCCCAGGAGAGTCCAGGAAGCACCGCTCGCCAGACTCTCGGTCCAGTGATCGAGCCTCCAAGTTGTCACTGCCTACATACAACTTGGAACCGCTCGACCGGCCACGCAAGAAGGACCTCACTCTCAGGCACAAGTCCTCGAGGCCTTCGGTTCACCCCACCCGGCGGGAGGAAGCGCGCTGCCGAGAAGACAGCCCGACCGAACCAGCCCAACCGGGTCGGACGTCGAGCGGGAAGGACCGGTTGCCGGGTTCGGGTCTTCCCACCGGGACCGTGTCCTCCGCGTCCAGAGCCTTGGCCCAGTCGAAAGGCCTCCCGGGGTCGGTGGCACCCGCCACGCGGCGAGACCCGACCGTGTACGGTGCGCCCTACGGTTGCGGGACGGCCTCCCTGGGACCTAGTAGGGAGAGGCCAGTTTACCTCCCAAGCACGGCTCCCCCCAGCCAAGCCGATGCCTCGGTCGACGGAGGCGAAGTTTCCCCGTCGGAGGACTCCGCCTACAGAAGGGTGGTAGCCCGCATCAGGAGGACCCATGGGATTCCAGAACCCGAGGCGCCGAAGGTGAATACCTGGAGGTCGAGCCTCTTGAGATACACACATCGGGACGTCCTTCCGAAGTCCTCTCTGGCCCTGCCCCTCGCCCCAGACCTAGTACTCGGCCAGGAGTACATCGATAACTTGGTGGCCAGCACTGCGGAGGCCCCCAGGTCCCAGAGTTCCTCCAAACTCCTCCAGGGTCGGAAACTACAGGCCAAAATTTATATCCCAGAAGGACGCCGCCCAGGCCCCTGTAGAGTGGACTCAGCCGTGGATGTCCTAAGACAAGGCGGCTCGGACGAAAGGGCCAGCTCAGCCCCTGTGTCCTTCTCGGCCTCTGAAGCAGGCATGATGGAGGAGATGTCGAGGGACATGATTAACGTCTCTTCATGGCTGGACTGGTGGGCCTCCACGTTAGTGAATGTACAGGCCTCCACAGACCCCGAAGACCCGGAACAACAGAGTCTCCTGTCGGACATTATCACTTCCGGGGGGAAAGCGCTCAAATTTATGGCATATCAGGCACTCTCCCTGACGGCCAACTGGGTCCTCCGGAAGAGGGACACAGTGCTTTCCAGAGTGGCAAGGAAAATCCCAGACAGACAGGCGCGAGTGATTCGCACCCTACCCCTAGGAGGAGAGTCCCTGTTTCCTTTGAAGGAATTGGAAGAACTGATGGAGAAGGTGTCCAAGAGGAGAGAAGCCAACGTCCCTAAGCAATCATCCTCCAGGAGGCCTCCGTATAAGAGGTCAGTCTCGGATAGGACCGTGACCCCTCAAGCTGTTCCCAGCTCTTCAAGGAGGGACGCCCACTCCTCTTCCTGGTCGTCATCTCCTCAGCCCTCCCGCAGGGGAGCTACAGCTTCTGCCAGCTCCTTCAGGTCGGGTTACTCCGCCTCGAAGAGGGGCAGATCAGGCCGCCCCTCTAGGAGAAGGTAGAGGGAGAGGCCCCCTACTCCCGCCCAAGCCTCGGGTTGGGGGATGCCTCAGACCCTATTGGCAAGCATGGAAAACGTATGGGGCGGATGCTTGGACGGTGTCCGTCCTGAAAGAAGGCTACAGGATCCCCTTCATAGCGGACTCACCCCCTCTTATTCCAGCCACCCAAACAGAATGGTTAGCTCCCAGGGACCCGTTGAAAAGGGCTACCCTGCAAAAAGAAGTTTCCTCCATGTTGGAAAAGGGAGCCATGGAAGAAGTCCTTCTCCCAGGGCCAGGCTTCTACAGCCGCCTGTTCCTGGTGGAGAAAGCAACGGGGGGGGTGGAGACCGGTGATAGACCTGTCGGCCCTCAACAGGTTCGTCAAGAAGTCGGACTTCAAGATGGACACCCCAAAATCCGTCCTGATGTCCTTGAGGGAGAAAGATTTTATGATGACGGTCGACCTCAAGGACGCGTACTTCCAAATTCCAGTCCACCCGTCGAGTCGGAAGTTCCTCCGGGTAAAATGGGGCTCCCAGATCCTGCAGTTCCGGACCCTCTGCTTCGGACTGTCGACGGCCCCTCAGGTGTTCACGAGGGTCTTCGCGACAGTCTCAGTATGGGCTCACGAACGAGGTATCCACCTCATCAGGTACCTGGACGACTGGTTGCTCCTTTCCAGTTCAAAGGCCCTCTTGGAAGAACAAGGAAAGGACCTCCTCCGTTTCTGCAGGAGTCTGGGAGTCATTATCAACCTGGAAAAATCGAACCTAACGCCGTCCAACAAAATGGGGTACTTGGGGATGACGTTGGACACCGTGCAGGGGAAGGCCTTCCCCTCGGAAGACAG
>NC_090758.1:78268066-78343518 GCF_036898095.1 Palaemon carinicauda
ACTGCCGATCCTGCTGCAGTAACCTAACTTGAACCTCTTTAATTGTGCCCTTGGGGCTATATGCCAGTCATTTTGCCCAACCTGCAAACAGGGACATTTTTGATTTGTAAGATTATCAGGCTGGGAGGAACGTAGAGAGTAGAGGCCCCCTTTTTGTTTTTTTTCATTTGTTGATGTCGGCTACCCCCCAAAATTGGGGGAAGTGCCTTGGTATATGTATGTATGTAAGATTATCATGATAATGGGAGATATTTTTGTATCTTTATATGAAAACTATCATGAGACATCACTACAGGTCTCCTTGATTCTTTATTCTGTATAGTGACCCTCAAGACATAGAAGTTGAAGAGGTGATGCACAAAGTAATCTATCCAGTTACCCATTCCTTCGAGTTGAGCGTTCTTCACTCGCATTACTGTACCGCTTACCTTAACCCTTTTACCCCCAAAGGACGTACTGGTACGTTTCACAAAAGTCATCCCTTTACCCCCATGGACGTACCGGTACGTCCTTGCAAAAAAATGCTATAAATTTTTTTTTTTCATAGTTTTGATAATTTTTTGAGAAAATTCAGGCATTTTCCAAGAGAATGAGACCAACCTGACCTCTCTATGACAAAAATTAAGGCTGTTAGAGCAATTAAAAAAAAAAATATATACTGCAAAATATGCTGGGAAAAAAATAACCCCCTGGGGGTTAGGTTGGAAATTTCCAAATAATCTGGAGGTAAAAGGGTTAAAAGGTACCAAAGTTCTCCTTTTTGTCTGTTTAAAGTGTTGATTTCTATAAACTCAAAGGCTTTCAAACACATATTTTTTTCCTTCGCCAAAATATCTCTCCTAAGACAGTTCTATACAGGTCTATAACATATTTCTTGGTTCTACTTTTGACGGTCTTTCCCTAGACTACTTGAACATCAAACCCATTACCTGTTCTGATGTTTATGAAGCCTGTGAAATATTCTGCAGTGGTTCTAAACCTGGTCATTATTTGACTCATGGTGGAGGTTGAGAAGTATTTCAAAGCTACCCTTACTTACTTGGATGGCTGCTTTTCTGGTCCCATACAGCAGGGGAACCCCACTCTCTACAGGACCTCCACTGTTGTTTTACCTTGTTCGTTCACAGTATTCTATCTTTTCAAGTCACACATTGCTCATTTACTGTTAAATCGTCACTGTCAAAAGACTCATGAAATAAGAAAGTCTTCAGTTTCTTCTTGAAAGGCTTAATGTCTTCAATCACTCGAATGTTTCGTGGGAGCTTATTATATAGTCTCGGGGCCGCATATTTAAAGGCTCTGGAGCCCAAAGTGGACATAAATCTAGGTTCCAACAGTTTGAAGCCATCTGTAACTATTCTCTGTAACTATTCTCGTGTCGACACAATTGGATTTAGATGCCCATTCAGCACCTCTTCAAAAGATGCTATCTTTGATTGCATTTGTGTGCAGTCTACTTTACAGTATAGGTTCAAGTCCTTCCTCAATGTGTTGCCAAAGTACAGTATGTAAATGTATAATTCAACAGTATCTATAGTGGTTTGCTTTGAAAAGAAACTCCTTTTCTCTTTAGTTCATCTTGTGGAAGAGAACTTGGATAAGTTAAAGTCTCTTATCCACTGGGGACCTCCCCAGCATGAGTCATGACTAGACCTTTTATCCCATAATCTCATGCGATTCTTTCTGAAGATTATAATAACTCGTCAATCAGGTTTCCCAAGATTTTGTTCCCTATCCCATAATGAATCCTTCCCTTTGAGACACTTGTAAATTAAATATCATTTGATTGTGTTTCTTTAATGTTCCTTTGCAAGAACTTTTCAATAAGTGGACAGCAAGATGGGAGAAATAAAATGGGAACAGATGTATAGTTAACCTGTTTACCCCCAGGCTATTTGGAACTTTCCAGCCCTTAACCCCCAGGGGTTATTTTTTTTCAAGCACATTTTGCAGTATATTTTTTTCAAATTGCTCTAACAGCCTTAATTTTTGCCAGAGAGAGGTCAGGTTGGTCCCATTCACTTGGAAAATGCCTGAAGTTTCTCAAAAAATTATCAAAATTATGAAAAAAAAATGTAAATAGCAGTTTTTTGCAAGGACATACCGGTACGTCCATGGGGGTAAAGGGATGAGTTTTGTGAAACGTACCAGTACATCCTTTGGGGGTAAAAGGGTTAAATAGTAAAAAGTGGATGCAGTTTGCCACCGAATGAGCACTGCAGACAATTGAGAAAAGCCTCCGTTGCACCGCGTGAGGTGCACCAACGCATTAGCACTGGTTTGACCGTGGCAGTGATTTGTTAATTTGCATCCCATCCATGACCTATAGGTCAGGTTGATGGCTACTTATTGCATAACACACTACTGCCTGCCTGTGACGGCTATCAGGAGGGATAGCTCGACCAGACCTGTGGGTTTTAAGTCACTTTTACTTGGTAGTGAAGAGTTTTGGTAGATTTATAGAATTTAGGTCATATTGCTGGTGGTATTATTGAGACAGTACCAGCAGAACTCAGTTGAGTCCCTTGTTAGGCTGGGAGGAACGTAGAGAGTAGAGGTCCCCTTTTTGTTTTTGTTTCATTTATTGATGTCGGCTACCCCCCAAAATTGGGGGAAGTGCCTTGGTATATGTATGTATGTATTATTGAGACCATTTAACGGTAAATTGCAACGGGGGGGAAACTCTATTTTTTCCCCAATAGCATGCTGAAAGCAAGAAATGAAGGAATGGTACATACATGCATATACCAAGGCACTTCCCCCAATTTTAGGGAGTAGCCGACATCAAACAAATGAAAAAAAGGGGACCTTTCCTCTCTATTTCCTCCCATGAGAAGGGACTCAATCGAGTTCAGCTGGTAGAAGGCTAAAAATGCTGCAAAGATACTTTTAGTACCACTTAATACATACAGTACCACTTGAGGTACAGTAAGGGAGACTATGTTTTGATCCATTGATGCCTAACCTCTGCAAGTCTCGAGTTCCGCACTGAGAGCGATATTAGTTTGCTAGGTTTAAATCGTATCCATCACCCTAAGGTCTCCCTGCCAATATTCTTTGTAGCTTGACTCATCCCTACTCTTGGCAAAATAGATGAATAGAAATTAGGTTGTTTAACCAAGTGCTGGGATTTTTTTATTTTTGGGGCGGATTCAGGGCTGAAGTATGACTATGAGGTGGGGGAAGGGACTCTCAGTTGTCCTTTGAAGTTTAAAGATATAAAGAAGTTCAATGTTGTTACTACACTTCTTAAAATATTGTATTTTTCTTAGTTTCCTTTCCTCACTGGGCTATTTTTCCCTGTTGGAGCCATTGTTGGGCTTATAGCATCCTGCTTTTCCATCTAAGGTTGTAGCTTAGCAAGTAACAATAATAATAATAAGAATAATCGATGGAGGAAAAAAAATAAGGCATAAAGGTAAAATGAATTGTGGGAAAAAAATATGACTAATGTATCCTTAATTTTTCAATATTAAACTTACCCGGTGATCATATAGCTGTCAGCTCTGCTGCCCGACAGAAAAACCTAAGGACGAAATACGCCAGCGATCGCTATACAGGTGGGGGTGTACATCAACAGCGCCATCTGTCGAGCAGGTACTCAAGTACTCCATGTCAACACAGAACCAAATTTTCTCTCTGTCGTGCCACCGGCAAGACCTACTAAATACGCTGTTGTTTTCTGGATTGATTTTCAGGTTATTTGGTGAAGTATTCATTTCTGGTTATTAGCTATCGCTGTGCAGAAGTTATCTTCAATACTTCCTTGCATTCTTTTTATGAATTTTGGATTATTTGTTGACGACTTGGATAGATTTTGAATTCCCCCCTTTGATTAATTCAAGATGTCTGACCCTTCTCAATTCCCCAAGTACAGGAAGTGTAGCGCTAGGGACTGTTCAAGGCGTCTTCCGAAGGCCTCTATCGATCCGCACACCGTTTGTTCCAATTGTAGGGGTAAAGCCTGTCAATTGGAAGATCGATGTGAGGAATGCGTTGGGCTTTCGGAATTCGATTTTCAAGAATTCCTGAAATATGCACGTAGGCTAGAGAAGGATAGAATCAGGAGGAGTTCGTCTCGCTCAGTAGATTTTTCCTCTCCCCATGCCCCACAACCTATTCCTTCCCCTGTAGTGGTTGCACCCGACCCCCCTGCTAGCTTTCATCAACCTTCGATGGCAGATATGATGCGTGCCATCCAGGCTCTAGGTGAGAGAGTCGAGTCATTGGCGAATGACCGCAATCAATTCATGGCTGACGTCAGGGAGTTGAAAGGTAAGAGTGCAGTGGGAAGTGAAGTGAGTGTTAGTGCAGTGAAAAGTGTCAGTGTTACGCATGAGGGTGCGTCTGTTCGTGCCTGTCGTCCTCCCAGTCCGGGACCTCTTGCAAGCTCCCAAGCCCAGGGGAGAAGCAATGTCGTACGACCAAAGGGTTCGACAGGCTTTAATCAGCGGACAGACGTTCCCTCCGTGGTTTCGGATGTATCTTGCCTAGATCGTCCCACCCACAAGAAGACGAGTGAGCCCGTTCATTCCTCGTCTGCGGAAGAGGTTTCTCGCCAGAAACGATTGACCAAGGTCTCGCGGCCTCTTAAACGCAAGGTCCCTTCCGAGCAAGTCCAACGGCCCAGGTGTAGCCACTGGGTCAGTTCGGACTCGCTGCAGTCCTCCGACGACTGCACGCCTCCTAAGAGAGGCAAAGTGGTACCGCAACAGGCATTAACTCCGTCTGTTGCCGCACCAGCTGCTGTAGACCCTATGTGGTCTTTGCTACAGTCTATGCAGACTCAGTTAGCTTCCTTTATGCAGGAGTATCGTGCGGAGAAGGTTGACGCTGCACCCGTTAGCCTACAACCAACCACGGTTGTGCGCCCAGCAGACGCTGAGGCTGCCTGCTCCCACACTCCAGCTGTGAGAGCTCCACCACCCATGCGCAGTCGACCCTGCCAGACGCATGTTGACGTTCACAGACGCACGGAACCCTCCGTTGACGTGCGTGTGCTACCACAACAACAGGAGGGTGGAGTTCAGTTGCCGTGTTTTGACGCGGTGCGTCAGCCTCCGCAACCCACGGTGGTCTCCGCTATCCGACCACAGTCAGGAGTAGACGCTTTGCGTCCCCACTCAGCTATGGTTGTTGCCAGTTCTCAGACTGACCAACGGTTCCATGACGTTGGGTCCAGTGCAGCCACGCATGCACCCGTGCTGCCGGACTCAGCCGTCCAGCTTTTGCCTACTCCCTTGCTGCTTCCTCCTCAACATTCAGACGATGGACTCTCTGATAATGACGAAGCTGCACATCTTGACGACCAACACTCGGACATCGACGAACCCAAGACCACGCCTCCCTCCTTAGACTTTAGGAAAGTGCTTGCGCTGTTCAAGGGCTTATATCCGGATCAGTTTGTGTCTGCAGCACCACGCTCGCCTCCCTCTGAGTTCGCTTTAGGCATGCAGTCAGCAGCTCCTGCCTTTACGAAGCTCGTACTCGCCCGCTCGTCCAAGAGAGCTTTCAGGGTACTGGGAGAGTGGTTGCAGTCCAAAAAGCAACTTGGGAAGACAACCTTCATGTTTCCCCCGGCCAAGCTTGCTTCCATATCTAGCGTCTGGTATGCCACGGGAGAAGTTCTCGGCTTGGGAGTTCCTGCCTCTGCCCAGGGCGACTTCTCAAGTCTGGTAGACTCTCCCCGCAGGCTGGCTATGAGACGCTCCAAGATTTGCTGGACTCCTTCGGATATGGACCATCTTATGAAAGGAGTTTTCCGTGCATTCGAAGTCTTTAACTTCTTGGACTGGTGTTTGGGAGCGTTGAGCAGGAAGACCTCACCTTCTGATAAGGAAACTTCCATGCTCATTATGTCCTGCATGGACAAAGCCATACGGGATGGTTCTAGTGAGCTTGCGGCTTCTTTCGTGTCCGGGGTCCTCAAGAAGCGTGATCACCTTTGCTCCTTCTTGTCTGCTGGAGTCACCCCATGTCAAAAGTCGGAACTTATGTTTGCTCCGCTCTCGAAGTGTCTCTTCCCTGAAGAGTTGATCAAGGAGATTGCCGCCTCCTTGATCCAGAAAGACACTCATGACCTGGTGGCGTCGTCCGCACGCAAAGCCACCCCTTTGCCATCCGTGCCTAGACCCAGGATGGACACTCCAGCGTCAAGGTTCATTCCGCCCTTTCGTGGCAGAGCCTCCAGCAGAGGAGGTGCTCGTGCCGAAAGACAACGTGGGAGCAAGAAGAAGGGTTCCAAGTCCTCTAGAGGCAGAGTCTGACTGCCACCTTCTTCAGGCAGCAGTGGGAGCCAGGCTCAAGAACTACTGGCAGGCCTGGGAGAACAGGGGCGCAGACGCACAGTCTGTGAAGTTACTCAGAGAGGGGTACAGGATTCCATTCTTGCGCAAGCCCCCTCTAGCAACAACTCCCATCGACCTCTCTCCCAGGTACAGAGAGGAGGACAAGAGGCTAGCTTTACAGCAAGAGGTGTCTCTCTTACTTCAAAAGGGAGCGGTAGTCATAGTCCGGGACCATCAATCCCCGGGCTTCTACAACCGTCTCCTCTTAGTGGCGAAGAAGACAGGAGGGTGGAGACCGGTGCTAGACGTCAGTGCTCTGAATGTCTTTGTCACAAAGCAGACGTTCACCATGGAGACGACAAAGTCGGTTCTAGCATCGGTCAGGAAGGAAGACTGGATGGTCTCGTTAGACCTAAAGGACGCTTACTTTCACGTCCCCATCCACCCAGATTCCCAACCTTTTCTAAGGTTCGTTTTCGGGAAGGTTGTATACCAGTTCCAAGCCCTGTGCTTTGGCCTAAGCACGGCACCTCTAGTTTTTACCAAACTGATGAGGAATATTGCCAAATTCCTGCATTTAGCAGACATCAGAGCCTCCCTCTATTTGGACGACTGGCTTTTAAGAGCTGCGTCAAGTCGTCGCTGTCTGGAGAATCTCAAGTGGACCCTGGATCTGACCGAGGAATTGGGTCTCCTCGTCAATATGGAAAAGTCCCAACTCGTCCCATCCCAAACTATAGTATACCTAGGAATGGAGATTCAGAGTCAAGCTTTTCGGGCTTTTCCGTCGGCCCCCAGAATCAGTCAAGCCCAAGAATGCATCCAGAACGTGCTGAAGAAGGACCGATGTTCAGTCAGACAGTGGATGAGTCTGATAGGGATGCTTTCATCACTGGACCAGTTCATCGCGTTAGGGAGACTCCACCTCCGACCCCTTCAATTTCACCTAGCTGTTCACTGGAGAAAGGACAAGACGCTAGAAGCGGTCTCGGTTCCTATTTCCGAGAAGATGAAGTCTTCACTGACTTGGTGGAAGAACAACATTCTCCTCAGGGAGGGTCTGCCACTGGCTGTTCAGACCCCCGACCACCTTCTCTTCTCGGACGCATCGGACACGGGCTGGGGTGCGACATTGGACGGTCGGGAATGCTCGGGCACGTGGAATACGGATCAAAGAACGTTGCACATCAACTGCAAGGAGCTACTGGCAGTTCATCTGGCCTTGAGAAGCTTCAAGTCCCTCCTTCTAGGCAAGGTGGTGGAGGTGAACTCCGACAACACCACAGCCTTGGCGTACATCTCCAAGCAAGGAGGGACTCATTCGATGACGTTGTACGAGATCGCAAGGGACCTCCTCACCTGGTCAAGAGATCGAAACATATCCTTAGTAACGAGGTTCATTCAAGGCGACATGAATGTCATGGCAGACTGCCTCAGCCGGAAGGGTCAAATCATCCCAACAGAGTGGACCCTTCACAAGAATGTATGCAACAGACTATGGGCCCTGTGGGGTCAGCCTACCATAGATCTGTTCGCAACCTCGATGACCAAGAGGCTCCCAATTTATTGTTCACCGATTCCGGACCCAGCAGCAGTTCACATAGATGCCTTTCTTCTGGATTGGTCCCATCTAGACCTTTATGCATTCCCCCCGTTCAAGATTGTCAACAGAGTACTGCAGAAGTTCGCCTCTCACGAAGGGACAAGGTTGACGTTGGTTGCTCCCCTCTGGCCCGCGAGAGAATGGTTCACCGAGGTACTGCAATGGCTAGTAGACGTTCCCAGAACACTTCCTCTAAGAGTGGACCTTCTGCGTCAGCCGCATGTAAAGAAGGTACACCCAAGCCTCCACGCTCTTTGTCTGACTGCCTTCAGACTATCGAAAGACTCTCGAGAGCTAGAGGCTTTTCGAAGGAGGACATCCACTCTCAAAGTCTACCAGTCGAAGTGGGAAGTCTTCCGAAGCTGGTGCAAGTCGAAATCAGTTTCCTCAACCAGTACCTCTGTAACTCAGATAGCTGACTTCCTTTTATACCTAAGGAAGGAAAGATCCCTTTCAGCTCCCACGATCAAGGGTTACAGAAGCATGTTGGCAGCAGTCTTCCGTCACAGAGGCTTAGATCTTTCCAACAACAAAGATCTACAGGACCTCCTTAAGTCTTTTGAGACCTCGAAGGAGCGTCGGTTGGCCACACCAGGTTGGAACTTAGACGTGGTACTAAGATTCCTTATGTCAGAAAGGTTCGAGCCACTACAATCAGCCTCCTTTAAAGATCTCACTATGAAAACTCTTTTCCTCGTCTGCTTAGCAACAGCTAAAAGAGTCAGTGAGATACACGCCTTCAGCAGGAACATTGGATTTACATCTGAAACGGCTACATGTTCCTTACAGCTTGGTTTTTTAGCCAAAAACGAACTTCCTTCTCGTCCTTGGCCCAAATCGTTCGATATTCCAAGCCTTGCTAATTTGGTTGGAAATGAACAAGAAAGAGTACTATGCCCGGTAAGAGCTCTTAAGTACTTTTTGAGACGTACTAAGCCATTACGTGGACAATCAGAAGCTTTATGGTGCGCCATTAAGAAACCTTCTTTACCTATGTCGAAGAATGCAGTTTCTTATTATATCAGACTTTTGATTCGAGAAGCTCATTCCCATCTGAATGAGGAGGACCATGCTTTGCTGAAGGTAAGGACACATGAAGTTAGAGCTGTCGCAACTTCAGTGGCCTTCAAACAAAACAGATCTCTGCAGAGTGTAATGGATGCAACCTATTGGAGAAGCAAGTCAGTGTTCGCATCATTTTACCTTAAAGATGTCCAGTCTCTTTACGAGAACTGCTACACCCTGGGACCATTCGTAGCAGCGAGTGCAGTAGTGGGTGAGGGCTCAACCACTACATTCCCCTAATCCCATAACCTTTTTAATCTTTCTCTTGAAATGCTGTTTATTGTTGTTTTTTGGGTTGTCCGGAAGGCTAAGAAGCCTTTCGCATCCTGGTTGATTTGGCGGGTGGTCAAATTCTTTCTTGAGAAGCGCCTAGATTAGAGGTTTTGATGAGGTCCTTTAGTATGGGTTGCAACCCTTCATACTTCAGCTCCTAGGAGTCGCTCAGCATCCTATGAGGATCGCGAGGCTCAGTAAGGAAGACGTACTTAAAAAAGGCAGAGTAATTGTTCAAGTCGACTTCCTTACCAGGTACTTATTAATTTTATGTTTGTTATTTTGAATAACTGCTAAAATGAAATACGAAATACTTAGCTCTTAATGTTAACATATATGCTGGTCTCTACCCACCCCCCTGGGTGTGAATCAGCTATATGATCACCGGGTAAGTTTAATATTGAAAAATGTTATTTTCATTAGTAAAATAAATTTTTGAATATACTTACCCGGTGATCATAAATTAAAGGACCCACCCTTCCTCCCCAATAGAGACCCAGTGGGCCGAGGAGAAAATTGGTTCTGTGTTGACATGGAGTACTTGAGTACCTGCTCGACAGATGGCGCTGTTGATGTACACCCCCACCTGTATAGCGATCGCTGGCGTATTTCGTCCTTAGGTTTTTCTGTCGGGCAGCAGAGCTGACAGCTATATGATCACCGGGTAAGTATATTCAAAAATTTATTTTACTAATGAAAATAACATATTTTAATCACTGGTAGTTTATTAAATATTACTTAAGCGATGTATCGGAGCACATGTGATAAATTGTAGCTATATGCTGGATTAAATCATATACATTACATGTAGCTTCTATTCTCAAACTTAACCCTTTTACCCCCAAAGGACATACTGGTACGTTTCACAAAACTCATCCCTTGACCCCCATGGACGTACCGGTACGTTCTTGCAAAAAAATGCTATTTAAAATTTTTTTTGCATATTTTTGATAATTTTTTGAGAAACTTCAGGCATTTTCCAAGAGAATGAGACCAACCTGACCTCTCTATGATGAAATTTAAGGCTGTTAGAGTAATTTAAAAAAAATATGTACTGCAAAATATGCTTGAAAAAAATTAACCCCTGAAGGTTAAGGGTTAGAAATTTCCAAATAGCCTGGGGGTAAAAGGGTTAAGGCTTATAACCTTGGTGTATAAGGTTCCAACAAGAGTTCTCTCGCATCCAATTTACATGTGCTTACAGTATTCCATTTCTTATTTACTATTCCTGCTGAAATAGGCCATTTTCCTCTTGTGCGACTGGTTTTCTCACTTGCCGTAGTTATAGTCAATGCTTTTTAGTGAGGTGGATTTGCACCCACTCACAGGGTTGCCCTTTAGCTCGGAAAAGTTTCCTGATCGTTGATTGGTTGGACAAGATAAATAATTCTAACCAATCAGAGAGCAGGAAACTTTTCCGAGCTAAAGGGGCACCACCGCGAGTCGTTGCAAATGCGCCTCATTAAAAAAAAATTGAGTATAGTTATGGGATTGATTTACTCTCGGTTCTGGCCGAGTGAATAATAATTTTAGACAATATATTCCGGAAAATATCAATGGTTGAATCAGTGGAACTTCAAAAGTTTAAACTTGCAGCAAATGGTTTTATGTCGAACAGTCTGACATAAGCCTTTTTTTTATAGATTATACTGTATATGAAATATCTGTTTTGATGTTACTGTTTTTAAAATATTTTAATTGTTCTTTATTTCTCATATTTATTTCCTCACTGTGCTATTTTATCCTGTTGGAGCCCTTAGGCTTTTATCATCTTGCTAGGGTTATAGCTTAGCTAGTAATAATAAAACGATAATTTAAATTATACTTTAGAAAAAAAAGTTTGTAGTGTGTTCAACTTATACTATTCGGTCTATGTCTCAATTTCGTTGTGACTAAATCGTGTGCCATTTTAATTTCATATTTTCAATATTAATCTTACCCGATAATCATGTAGCTGTCAACTCTGTTGCCGACAGAAATCTACGGTAGGGATACGCCAGCGATCGCTATACAGGGGGGGGTGAACATCACAGCGCCATCTGTGGTCAGGTACTCCAGTACTTCTTGTCAACACCACCTCAATTTTTCCTCTGTCGTGCCTCCGGCTAGACCTACATGGATACGCTGTTGATTCTGGAGTTATTGCTCACGATTTGGTGATGTATTTGCTCTAGAGTTTAGCTTTCGCTATTCAGGAAGTTTTATCTTTAGCTTAGCTAGCTTTTGGAATTAATTTGATTAATTATGGTGACGAAGAGAGTATGAACTCTCTTTCACTTTTAAATGGCCGACCCTTCCCTTAGACGGAAGTGTTGGTGTCGAAGAGAGTATAGACTCTCTTTCTTAATTTTGCTTAACAAAAGTTATAGATTTATTTTATATCTCTCCGCCTTTTATAGGCCTCTTCGATTAACTTCCTTTTATTATAAACTTATTAAAATTAATTTTTATATGTTTATATTCGACCTTTCCTAATAGTAGGCGGTCTTTTCTTGGTACCGAAGTTAATTAACATTGAGCCCGTCATTTCGTTTTTACCTGTTAACATATGCTATTTTAATGTTTTTGAAAGAATTTCTTTGATAGTCTCGTACTGTTTTCAAAGTTGAACTAACGTTTTGTTTTGTCTCTGCAGTTGTTGACGTTCAGAACGTTCAACTTGCGCTCTATCGTTACGATAGAGAGAGAATTTTCACGGTGTCACGTTGCAGTAAGAGTAAACCGATTCTAGCGTTTTGTTCATTCTTTCTTAGCTTAAATGGTTTTAATTCTAATAAAGGAACTTTTTATTTGGGAAATCTTTCAGTTTTTTTCCTTTAACAATAATATGTTTTAACGATATATATGATTGGGCTCATCTCTCAGGTTCTAAGTCAAGAGAGAGAGAGAGAGAGATAGAGACGGAGGGAGAGAGAGGAGGATAAACGTTTCGTTCAAGCGAGTAACGTTGTTATCGTTTTTGCTCTTCTCCCTAGTCTCTTTAGGGGAAGAAGGTAAACGTTTCTAGAGTTTTATTCTTGTTCTCAAGCTTTATGCGGTGAGAGATTTTAAACGTAGTTTATTTGATCTAGTGTTTAGTCTCTTTCCAGCCACTGAATTATTTATCTTTCATTATATTTTTCTGTTACATTGTAATTCTGTTTTCGCAATTACTAACTTTTAATGAAGGATAGAATTGCGTGTTTCAGGTACAAACCACTTAAAGTTTCGAGTTCAGTGAAATAAGTGCAAACAGAAAATCAAAAGTGATAAAGTGATAAGCGCAAAGTGTTACAGTGTTGCGTTCGAGGGTTCGTCTGTTCGTGCCAGTTGTTCGCCTAGTCTGGGACCTCTTACAAGCTCCCAAGCCCAGGGGAGAAGTAATGTCGAAGGACTTATGGGTTCAGCAGGCCTTGATCGACGAACAGACGTTTCCCTCCGTGGTTTCGGGTGTATCTACACACGTTGCCGACGTGATCACCCCACCCACACAAAGACGAGAGAGCCCTTTTATTCCTCGTCTGCGGAAGAGGTTTCTCGCAGAAACCATGGACCAAATCTTGCAGCTTTTAAGTGCAAGTCGGTCCCTTCCGCGCAAGTCCAACTCCTAGGTGTAGCCATTAGCACTGGGTCAGTTCGGACTTGCTGCAGTACGACAACTGCACACCTCCCAGAGAGGCAAGGTGGTATCGCAACAGGCAGTAGCTCCGTCTGTTGCCGCACCAGCTGTTTTAGACCCTCAGTCTCAACGGACAGTAGCTCCGTTTGTTGTTGTCTTTCTTAAACTCTAGTGGTCTATGCTGCAGACAATGCAGTCTCAGCTTGCGGTGTTGATGCAGGAGTTTCAGGCAGAGAAGGTTAACACACCTCCTCCTGCGAGCGCTCCTCCACCTCTACGCAGTCCAGCCTGCCAGACGTATGATGTTGAGGTTCCTCAAGCTACCTCCATGCGTGAGCTGCCGCATTGGGAGTTGCCAGATACCAGCTCTGTGCAGCAACCTCCACTTTCCTTGAGGCAGGAGCCTCTTGCCACGCGGCAACCTCCTCAACACTTGAGGCAGGAGCCTTATGCTTTGCAGCAACCTCCTCTACCCTTGAGGTAGGAGCCTCATGCGTTGCGACTACCTCCTCCATCCTCGAGGCAACAACCTCTTGCGGTGCGACAACCTCCACCATCCTCGAGGCAGCAACCTCAACTCCACCTCTGCGCAGTCCACCCTGCCAGACGTATGATGTTGAGGTTCCTCAACCTACCTCCACGCGTGAGCTGCCGCATTGGGAGTTGCCAGATACCAGCGCTATGCAGCAACCTCTTGCGTTGCGGCAACCTCCACCATCCTTGAGGCAGCAACCTCAACTCTTGCGGCAGCCACCTCCACTCTTGAGGCAAGAACCTCAACTCTTGAGGCAAGAGCCTCAACTCTTGAGGAACCTCATGCTATGAGGCAGCCGCCTCAACGCATGCAGCAACCGCATTCTTCACAGCATGAGCCTCTCTCTGCGCAGCTACCTCCTCAACCCTTGAGGCAGACGCAACTCTTGAGGCAGGAACCTCACAGGAGCCTCATGCTATGCGGCATCCTCCTCAAACCATGAGGCAGGAGCCTCATGCTATGCGGCATCCTCCTCAACCCATGAGGCAGGAGCCTCATGCTATGCGACATCCTCCTCTACCCATGAGGCAGCCTCATGCTATGCGGCATCCTCCTCAACCCATGAGGCAGGAGCCTCATGCTATGCGGCATCCTCCTCAACCCATGAGGCAGGAGTCTCATGCTATGAGGAGCCTCATGCTATGCGGCATCCTCCTCAAACCATGAGGCAGGAGCCTCATGCTATGCGGCAACCGCCTCAACCCATGAGGCAGGAGCCTCATACTATGCGGCATCCTCCTCAACGCATGCGGCATAAGCCTCTTCCCTTGCAGCTTGAGCCTCATCCCATGCAGCATGAGCCTCATACCATGCAGCATGAGCCTCATCCCATGCAGCATGAGCCTCATCCCATGCAGCATGAGCCTCATCCCATGCAGCATAAGCCGCACGCCATGCAACATGCTCTGCTTACCTTACAGCATGCTCTACATACAGCATGCTCTGCATACAGCATGCTCTGCATACCTTACCGCATGCTTCTCAGTCACACATCTTTGGTTGTTGCCAACTCACTAGACTGTCAAGCAGTTTCATAACGTTGCCTTCTAGTCTGCTGCTTTTGCACCAGTGAAAACCTCACTGAGAGAACTTAGCTTTTCTCGGATATGGTTCCTGTAGATGAGAAAGTGCTATTCTCCCTCCTTCTGATATTCCCTTGAGGACTCTGTCATTTGGAGAGGAGCCTTTAGCTGCGTAGCCTCCTATGGACTTTTATTTTAGCATAACATGCTTCCAGGGAAGGTAATGGTTCCACTTCAGTCGCTAACCCCGTCTGTTACCACACCTGCTCCCATAGACCTTGAGCTGTGTTGCAAGACATGCAGTCCAAGCTTAGTCCTTGTTAGAGGATTTTTTGTTTACGGAGTCAGTGTGTCACTGGGAAGACGTTCAACAACCAGCAGAAGTGACTTGTTGTGACGCAGTGCGGCAACCTCAGCAACCCGATAAGGAGTTGTCTGTACGACCCAGACAGTCTAGACAGCTTCGGGTTGTCACTGTACTTCCTCGCTTCCCCATGGTTGACAGTTCACAGACTGTGCAGCAGTACCATGATCTTGTGTCCGGCTCCGTCAGACGACTAGCTTTTAAGAGCTCCCACAAGTCGTCGCTGTCTGGAGATTCTCAGATGGACTATGGATCTGACCAAGGAACTGGGCCTCCTGGTCAATTTTGAAGAGTCCCAGCTCGTCCCATCCCAGACCATTGTCTACCTGGGTATGGATCTTCAGAGTCGAGCTTTTCGGGCTTTTCCGTCGGCCCCAAAGATCTACTAAGCCCTAGTTTGCATCCAGAGCATGCTGAGAAGGAACCGATGCTCAGTCAGGTAGTGGATGAGTTTAACAGGGACACTTTCATCGCTGGCCCTGTTCATCGAGTTAGGGAGACCCCACCTCCGCCCCCTTCAGTATCATCTAGCGGCTCACTGGATAAAGGACATGACGCTAGAGACGATCTCAGTTCCTGTTTCCGAAGAGAGGAGGTCTACTCTCACGTGGTGAAAGAACAGCTTTCTTCTCAAGGAAGTCTACCTTTGGCTGTTCAGAAACCCGACCGCCGTCTCTTCTCTGACGCATCAGACACGGGCTGGGGTGCGACTTTGGACGGACAGGAATGCTCGGGAACATGGAATCAGGAGCTAAGGACACTTCACATCTTTTGCAAGGAGCTGTTGGCGGTTCATCTGGCCTTGATAAACTTCAAGTCCCTCCAGCTTAACAAGGTGGTGGAGGTGGACTCTGACAACACCACAGCCTTGGCTTACATCTCCAAGCAGGGAGGGACTCATTCGTGGAAGTTGTTCTAGATCGCAAGGGACCTCCTCATCTGGTTAAAAGATCGAAAGCTCACGCTGGTAACGAGGTTCATTCAGGGCGATATGAATGTCATGGCAGATCGCCTTAGCCGGAAGGGTCAGGTCATCCCCACAGAGTGGACCCTTCACAAGAATGTTTGCAGCAGACTTTGGGCCCTGTGGGGTCAGCCAACCATAGATCTGTTCGCTACCTCGATAACCTAGAGGCTCCCGTTGTATTGTTCTCCGATTCCAGACCCAGCAGCAGTTCACGTGGATGCTTTTCTGCTGGATTGGTCCCATCTCGACCTGTATGCATTCCCGCCGTTCAAGATTGTCAACAGGGTACTTCAGAAGTTCGCCTCTCGCAAAGGGACACGGCTGACGTTGGTTGGCTCCGCTCTGGCCCGCGAGAGAATGGTTCATAGAGGTACTGCAATGGCTGGTTGACATTCCCAGGACTCTTCCTCTAGGAGTGGACCTTCTACGTCTACCTCACGTAAAGAAGGTACATCCAAACCTCCACGCTCTTGGTCTGACTGCCTTCAGTCTTTCGAAAGACTCTCAAGAGCTAGGGGCTTTTCGAAGGAGGCAGCCAGAGCGATTGCCAGAGCAAGGAGGACATCCACTCTCAGAGTCTATCAGTCTAAAGGGGAAGTCTTCCGAAGCTGGTACAAGGCCAATGCAGTTTCCTCATCCAGTACCACTGTAACCCAGATTGCTGACTTCCTGTTACATCTAAGGAACGTAAGATCCCTTTCAGCTCCTACGATTAAGGGTTACAGAAGTATGTTGGCAGCGGTTTTCCGCCACAGAGGCTTGGATCTTTCCACCAACAAAGATCTACAGGACCTCCTTAGGTCTTTTAAGACCTCAAAGGAACGTCGGTTGTCCACTCCAGGCTGGAATCTAGACGTGGTCCTAAGGTTCCTTATGTCATCAAGATTTGAACCTCTCCAATCAGCCTCTTTTAAGGACCTCACATTGAAAACTCTTTTCCTCGTGTGCTTGACAACAGCTAAAAGAGTAAGTGAGATCCACGCCTTCAGCAGGAACATAGTTTTCACATCTGAAACGGCTACATGTTCCTTGCAGCTCGGTTTTTTGCTAAAACGAGCTTCCTTCACGTCCTTGGCCTAAGTCGTTCGAGATCCCAAGCCTGTCCAACTTGGTGGGGGACGAACTGGAGAGAGTACTTTGCCCAGTTAGAGCTCTTAGGTACTATCTAAAAAGGTCATAACCTTTACGAGGACAATCAGAAGCCTTATGGTGTGCTATCAAGAAGCCTTCTCTTCCAAGGTCTAAGAACTCAGTTTCTTACCTATTCAGGCTCCTGATTAGGGAAGCACATTCTCATCTGAAGGAAGAAGACCTTGCTTTGCTGAAGGTAAGGACACATGAAGTGAGAGCTGTGGCTACTTCAGTGGCCCTCAAACAGAACCGTTCTCTGCAGAGTGTTATGGATGCAACCTATTGGAGAAGCAAGTCAGTGTTCGCATCATTCTATCTCAAAGATGTTCAGTCTCTTTACGAGAACTGCTACACCCTGGGACCATTCGTAGCAACGAATGCAGTAGTAGGCGGGGGCTCAGCCACTACATTCCCATAATCCCATAACCTTTTTAACCTTTCTCTTGAATACTTTTTATGGGTTGTACGGTCGGCTAAGAAGCCTTCCACATCCTTGTTGATTTGGCGGGTGGTCAATTCTTTCTTGAGAAGCGCCGAGGTTAAAGGTTGTGATGAGGTCCTTTAGTATGGGTTGCAGCCCTTTATACTTCAGCACCTAAGAGTCGTTCAGCATCCTAAGAGGACCGCTACGCTCAGTAAGGAAGACGTACTTAATAAAGGCAGAGTAATGGTTCAAGTCGTCTTCCTTACCAGGTACTTATTTATTTTATGTTATTTTTGAATAACTAATAAAATAAAATACGGGATACTTAGCTTCTTTGTTAACATATATGCTGGTCTCCACCCACCACCCTGGGTGTGAATCAGCTACATGATTATCGGGTAAGATTAATATTGAAAAATGTTATTTTCATTAGTAAAATAAATTTTTGAATATACTTACCCGATAATCATGATTTAATTGACCCACCCTTCCTCCCCATAGAGAACCAGTGGACCGAGGAAAAAATTGAGGTGGTGTTGACAAGAAGTACTGGAGTACCTGACCACAGATGGCGCTGTGGTGTTCACCCCCACCTGTATAGCGATCGCTGGCGTATCCCGACCGTAGATTTCTGTCGGCAACAGAGTTGACAGCTACATGATTATCGGGTAAGTATATTCAAAAATTTATTTTACTAATGAAAATAACATTTTTCAAGAAGAACTTCTCGAGGGGATCCATGTGAAAATCTAACTGTAACACTTCTCACTTCTATATTAAATTAAATACTATAATAATAACAGTGATATAACCATATCATTACTTCTAAGAGTTAGTCTATGCTCAAAGTTTGAAGAGTCGGTGCCACCATTTTCGAAGCATCCAGACTTCTCGTAACTTTTGACGTTAGTTTAAACTTTGAGTCTTTCAAGCGAGTTCCTTCTGTGGTCAGAATCAGAAAAGTGCCTCCATATAAATCTTCTAGAGATGAAGGCCGTTTTCTTGGCCCTTCAACAGTTCCAACAATACCTGGCGGGTCACTCTGTGGTGGTGATGAGCGACAACACCACAGTAGTGGCTTACATCAACAAGCAAGGAGGTACCTTTTCGAAGCAGCTATCCCATCTTGCAGTAGAGATACTGAGATGGACCGAAGTCCACTCGATTCCATTATCGGCACGTTTCATTCCGGGCAAGAGGAATGTGCTCGCCGACAATCTGAGCTGAGCGTCTCAGATAGTGAGTACCGAGTGGTCTTTGGAGTGTCTAGTAGCCAACAAAGTCCTGACTTTGTGGGGTTCCCCGACTGTGGATCTGTTCACGACAGCGTTGAATTTCAAGCTTCCGCTATACTGCTCCCCAGTCCCGGATCCCAAGGCGCTCTGGCAAGATGCCTTCCAACAACGGTGGGACAACATCGACGTGTACGCCTTTCCCCCCGTTCTGTCTGATGAGGAGAGTGCTCAACAAGACCAGCATATCGGTCAATCTTTCAATGACCCTCATAGCTCCGCTATGGCATCACGCGGAATGGTTTCCGGACCTTCTGCAACTCCTAACGGAACTTCCGAGAGAACTCCCTCTGCGACACGATCTACTCAGACAACCACACGCCAACATCTTCCACAAAGCCGTAGCTTTACTACGACTTCACGCCTGGAGACTATCCAGCATCTCCTCGCTGAGAGAGGATTTTCGCAACAAGTTGCGATTAGGATGTCTGGACATCTGCGAAAATCATCCGCATCTGTCTACCAGGAAAAGTGGAAGGTCTTCTGTGGTTGGTGTCGTGGAAGGGGTATCTCTCCACTCGATGCCACTATTCCAACAATAGCGGAGTTCCTCGTGTATTTGCGGGAAGAAATGCGACTTTCAGTCTCGGCGGTGAAAGGCTATCGCTCAGCCTTAAGTCTAGCCTTCAGGCTCAAAGGAATGGACATTTCTTCCTTGCTGGAACTTTCCCTACTCATGCGAAGTTATGAACTTACCTGCCCTCAGTCGGAAGTGAGACCTCCTCCATGGAACGTGGTTCGAGTTCTCAGGTCTCTTAAGAGACCTCCCTATGGACCATTGCACCAGGCTTCAGATCGCCACCTAACTTGGAAGACAGTGTTCCTACTAGCTTTGGCATCGGCCAAGCGAGTCAGTGAACTTCAAGGTCTCTCATATGACATCGCCCATTCAAGGGGAAGGGGGGAGGTAACGTTCAAATTCGTCCCCGAGTTTATTGCTAAGACTCAGAATCCAGGGGTGGCGGACCTTCGGTTCGACTCCTTCCAGATTTCGAGTCTTCGTTCTGTAACAGATAACCCAGACCATCTCCTACTGTGCCAAGTAAGGAGTCTGAGGCTATATCTCAAAAGAACGGCGGCAGTCCGTCCTCAAGTGCAAGCATTGTTTGTTAGCACTGGGAGGACTAGGAGGAGGGTCACCAAGAACACCATCTCGGCATGGATTCGTAGGGTGATCCATCTGTCCCTGAATCCAGACCCTCCTCCGTCACATCGCCCTAGAGCACATGATGTCAGGCGCGTAGCTACGTCCCAGGCCTTCAAGAAGAATTTCTCAGTGACGCAGGTTCTTCAGGCTGGGGTGTGGAAGCGTCAGACGACCTTCACAGCCCACTACCTGCAAGACGTGACCCACAGGAGGCTCGATACGTTCTCTATTGGCCCTGTGGTGGCTGCACAACAGCTGGTTTAAAACCTCAGGCTCCTTAGTGGACAAGTAGCAGAAGGTTGAGGGCATTGTTACCCGGTCTTAGTCTGCATGAATGAAAAGGTTAGTCTGCCCTTTACTCTTGTCTTCATCTTCTCCTCTCTTGGGGAAAGCAGCATCCTGGGTTCTCTGCACAGCTGACCTCAAACCACTGCAGGTAAACCATGTTTCCTTGTGTTCCTAGTATTAAGCTAATACTATCACGTCCCCATACCCTGACGAGGTGGTATTGGGAGAGTCCTAGCTTAAAGTTTCCATCTAAAGGACTACAGGTCAACTTCCTAGGACGAGTCACACTTTATTATACCTTCACACACAGCTTGCGTAGTAAGGTTCTAGCGAGGTGCAGGGACTCCTTATTGTTGAGTGCTGACACACTCAAATAATGAGTCCCCGGGCAAAGCCAAAAGCCAGTACTGGCTGGGACGTTCCACCCTTCCTAATGGGTGAGTCACCCCTATTAAATAGCGTGGTTTGTATGTCAGTTACGGAACAAATGACAAATTCGTAGATAATTTGTATTTTTCCTAACTACAAACCTTAGCTATTTAATCAAACTTGCTCGCCAGCCCTATCCCCCTTGAAGTCCTACCTCCAAGCAAAGTGAGTTCAAGCACTAACTAGCGGTGGGGTATTAAACCCTCGTTAAAATTCTAATGGCTCGTCATTTCAGCTACGCCGAAAGTAATAACCCCTATTAAATAGCTAAGGTTTGCATAGTTAGGAAAAATACAAATTATCTACGAATGTCATATTTTCTGTATAAACTATAAAAACTTTAACAAAACAAGAGGAATAGAAATAAGATAGAAAGGTAATAACATATGTGAAAATAAAAAACCTGTCATAGGTTATAGGTTTTATTGCACACAAAAACTGGAGTCACCTCCTGAAACAATAGAAACAGCCACTATTACAACACGTACTATTTTACATGCACAATAACAAACAAATACATCAAAGTAAGGGCCAGACAACACAGGGACATTCACAAGCAATAATATGCATGAAGACACACAAATAGCAACATAATAAGCTGGTAAATGCAAGCAGAGAAACACAACGTACATGGGAGCATAAATGTAAAACTACATTGAACATATATTACCACATTCTCCCCACCTATGAAATTCAAGCAGCATAATCATCAAAATACTTAGGAGCCCGCCGGGTCCTTTCGGACCTCCGGAGTGGTACAGGTGTAGTGCCTTGACCAGACGCAGCAGGAAGCTCTTGAACAGCACTTTTCCCGGATGTAACGTCATGAGTGACTTCTTGAAGAGCAGGTTCCGAGCTTGCTCTAGCATCTGGACGGCGCACCTCAGACTCTGATATACCTAGAGACTCTAGAGATTGCGGCAGTGAAGATCTGGGGGCCTCCACGCAGCTACTACCATCACCACTTAAAGGTGCTAGATGCCTCAAAGACACAGTGGACTCTCTACCATCAGGAAACTTGACATGAGCATATTCAGGATTAGCTTCTACTATTTCTACTTCATCTACTAGAGGGTCATTCTTGCTGTGCCGTACTTGTCGTCTTAATAGAGCGGGACCTTTGGTGATGAGCCAGGTAGGCAACGTACGACCTGACGTGGACTTCCGAGGATGCTTTAGGAAACGCTCGTGTGGTGTACAATTAGTTGACGTACATAGCAGGGAACGGATAGAGTGAAGTGCATCTGGGAGGACAACTTCCCATTTTGAGACATCAAGATTCCTTGTTCTGAGAGCTAACTGAATGGTTTTCCATATGATTCCATTGTACCTCTCCACCTGGCCATTGCCCCTTGGGTTGTAGGGCGTAGTGCGACTGGTAGCCACTCCTTTCTCTAGTAAGAATCTCTTCAGTTCTTCTGACATGAAAGAGGCTCCCCTGTCTGAGTGTATGTATGCTGGCATTCCGAATAGTGCAAACAGTTGTACCAAACACCCGATGATAGCACCAGCAGTCATGTCTGAACAAGGGAACGCAAAAGGGAACCGTGAGAATTCGTCAATGACTGTGAGCAAGTATCTGTTTTTCGACTGTGACGGAAGGGGCCCCTTAAAATCCAAGTTCAATCTCTCGTATGGCTGAGTAGCTTTCACCAGATGGCCATCATCAGGCTTATAGAACTGAGGTTTGACAGTAGAGCAGATTGGACAAGAAGCAGTAACCTTCTTTACATCCTCAACAGAATAAGCCAGGTTCCGAACTCGGATGAAATGCACCATCCTTGACACTCCAGGATGACAGAGACTTTCATGCAGTTGTTTGAGTTTGTCTGTAGCTACAGCACCACAGACACGCGAGAGAGCATCTGCAGGAATATTTTCCGTACCTGGACGATACACTATATCGTAGTGGTAGCATGACAGTTCAATGCGCCACCTGGCTATCTTGTCGTTCTTGATTTTGCTTGAAGATTTTGTGTCGAACATGAATGTTACACTTCGCTGGTCAGTAATCAGCTTAAAGTGATGACCAATTAGGTAAAGCTTCCACTTTCTGAGGGCCTCAACTATGGCATAAGCTTCTTTCTCTACTGAAGAATGCCTTTGTTCACTGTCAGAGAGAGTGCGAGAGAAGAACGCTACAGGACGTCCATTCTGAGTGAGAGTAGCGGCAATGGCATGGTCTGAGGCATCTGTTTCGACTGTGAAAGGGGATGTAGGATCAATGGCTTGCACCACGGACTTCGCAATTTCATTCTTCAATTTCTCAAAAGTCAGAGAAGCTTCAAAAGACAATGGGAATCTCGTGGAGTGTGAAAGAGGCCGGACCTTCTCAGAGAAGTTGGGTATCCATCGTGAGTAATGAGCAAGCAACCCCAACATTCTCCGAAGAGAGGCAGTATCCTTGGGAAGGGGTAGACTCAAGAGAGGCTGCAGTCGTTCTGGATCAGGTCTGATCTCTCCGTCCTTTATAGAGTATCCCAGAAGGTTTATAGACTGTGTCCTGAAATCACACTTGTCATGATTAAATGTGAGGTTGTAATCCCTCGCCACTTTCAAGAAATGATTTAGGTTTTTGTCATGCTCCTCTTCCGTCTCTCCACATACAGTCACATTGTCCACATAAGCAAATGCCCCTTCCACCTTTTCTTTTGCAAGGATCTGATCCACAACTCGTTGGAAAGCGGCCACTCCATTCTTCACACCAAATGGGATTCGATTGAACTCGTACAGCTTTCCACTCGCCTCAAAAGCAGTGTACAACTTTTCGTCTTCTCTTATTGGCACTTGGTGGTAGGCGCTCTTCAGGTCCAAGGTGCTAAACACTTTATATCTTGAGACATTATTCACTGTTTCATCGATCCGAGGCAAAGGGTAAGCATCCAGCTCAGTAAACCTGTTTATAGTTTGTGAATAATCAATCACCATTCTCTTCCTGCGATTGTGCCCTGCAGTGATTAGCACCTGGGCCCTCCATGGAGACTGGCTGGGTCTTATTATTCCTTCTTGTAGCATTCTACCAATTTCAGTTTTGACAAATTCCTTATCAGCCTGAGAGTAATGTCTAGACTTTGCCGCAATGGGTCTGCAGTCTGATGTCAGATTGCTGAAGAGTGCGGGCGCAACCAACTTCACTGCTGCCAGCCCACATATCTTGAGTGGTGGGCGTGCTCCTCCAAAAGCCATTTCTAGAGCAGAATGATTCTTCAAGAATTCATGCCCCAAAATTACATCACTACACAGGGCTGGCAGTACTTTGAGTTTTACACTAGGATAAATTTGTCCTTGCAGCTCCACATCAACACAACAAAGACCTAAGACTTTGGACGAGAGAGACGCATCAGCCATAGAGACGTGCCCGTCGTCAGGAAGTATGATTAGGTTGTTTTCTTTAGCAATCTTCTGACTCACAAAATTTTCCGAGCTTCCTGTATCAATAAGTGCATTAACAGGGAGACCATTAACTTTCAAACAACTCAAAGATTTACTAAGACTACTAGGCACAGCCCCAGACACAGTAGCCAGTGTTGCTGCCGAATATTTAGTTTTACCAGCAGAGGTATCCCCTACCGGTTTCCCTGACCTACACACTTTTGCATAATGTCCTTGTTTCTTACACTTTAGACATAAAGCTTCCCTAGCAGGACATTTGAACCGAGGGTGCCGTTTCAATCCACAGAAAAAACACTGATTGGCGCCAGTAGTGGCGGCAAGATGAGCAGTTTCATCACTACTTTCTAAAAACTCTGAATCACCTGACTGACTTTGTAGCTGAGGTACAGCAGCAGTAATTGGCTCAACAGTAGTATAAGAAGCAGAATGTTTCTGAGCCATCTCTAAAGTGCGTGCCTGTTCATAAGCAGTTTGCAAGTTAAGAGTTATATTTTCGAGTAGTCTTTGACGAATGGCACCAGAAGAAAGTCCATTGATGAATGCATCTCTAACATAGTTATCACACGCCTGCTCTGCTGACACTGCTTTGAACTGACAGTCTTTTGCTAGGAGCTTCAGAGCTTGGAGAAACTGGTCTAGAGACTCACCTGACCCCTGCCTACGTGTGGCCAGGACATGCCTAGCAAATACCTCATTTCTAGGTTTTACATACAGTGATGTCAGTGCTTTCTCAGCCTTAACATAAGTGTCACAGTCTGCTATGTAGTCGTACACTCGAGGAGCAACGTAGTTGGTGAGTAGGATTAGTTTGTCTGCACTGGGAGATGTCTTCTGTACTGCTTGGTAGAAGTTGTTGAATGTCCTTAGCCAGTGCGTCCACTCCTTAGCAGCGGTGGCAGAATCCGGGTCAGCCTCGAAGCGTTCTGGACGTAGGAACCGTTCCATGGCCTCTCAAATTTTTATGTTGTGTGCAATAAATTGTTGTGAAAATAAAAAACCTGTCATAGGTTATAGGTTTTATTGCACACAAAAACTGGAGTCACCTCCTGAAACAATAGAAACAGCCACTATTACAACACGTACTATTTTACATGCACAATAACAAACAAATACATCAAAGTAAGGGCCAGACAACACAGGGACATTCACAAGCAATAATATGCATGAAGACACACAAATAGCAACATAATAAGCTGGTAAATGCAAGCAGAGAAACACAACGTACATGGGAGCATAAATGTAAAACTACATTGAACATATATTACCACAGGTGATACCCTTAATAAGACATTGAATATATTACAAATACTGTATATTTAAAAAATATATAAATCTTATTCCTATTTCTTTTTCCTTCCAGGGGAGAAGTACCAGCCCATCCACATGTATTCAAGAGCGACTGGAAATCGTCAAGTGCGACACAATTGGACTAAGGTACTTTTGACCGTACAGAAATCAACGAGGATCGTCCAAAACACCCCAATGCACAAAAACTGCAGGTAATACGTGATGTTGGTACTTAGATTTGAAACTCTTAACCCTTTTACCCCCAGGCTATTTGGAAATTTCCAACCCTTAACCCCCAGGGGGTTATTTTTTTCCCAGCACATTTTGCAGTATATTTTTTTTAAATTGCTCTAACAGCCTTAATTTTTGTCATAGAGAGGTCAGGTTGGTCTCATTCTCTTGGAAAATGCCTGAATATTCTCAAAAAATTATCAAAAATATGAAAAAAAAAATGTATAGCATTTTTTTGCAAGGACGTACCGGTACGTCCATGGGGGTAAAGGGATGGGTTTTGTGAAACGTACCAGCACGTCCTTTGGGGGTAAAAGGGTTATAGTACAGGTAATACATATTGACGTTGTTGTTAGATTTGAAACTGTTACAGTATTAACTATGAATATTATACGGTAAGTGTGGAAATAATCTTCCTTCGGTCTTTATCTTAATGGTGTCAGATGAGTTTTTTTTTCTTCAATCTCCTACTCTCATCAGCTAAAGGTCTTTTCCTTTAGTTTCCAGCTCGTTACTAGAGGTCACAAATTTGTAGTAAAATATGTCACGTGGTGGGCCGGGAAGTCGGGTAAAACTCGCTGGTAAGAGACTGATGTCTCGCCAGGTAAATCCTGAACAGCTGATTAGCCGTTGTTCCGATTTCTTTTATGGCCTCTTGTGGCATGGTTGGTTTCGACCTGGCCCTTCATTAGAAGGGGCCAGCGTTCGATCCCAAGTATGAAGTAGAAATTTATGTCCAATGATATAGTATTTAACTTAAAATAAAATACTTTAATTCAGCATATAAGTACTGTTGAGAATAAGGTATTTAAACTCCGGATATAAGTACTGTAGGTATTTTGTTTATTTTGCCAAATAATAGGGATTTTAATTGCCGGAACATTTAATGTTTTGGAAATGCTATTTTCTCGATGTATTATTTATCAATGCACTTCCCCCAATTTTTGGGGGTAGCCGGCTTCAAACAAATGGACAAAAGGGGACCTTTCCTCTCCCCGCCCCTCCCAGACTAAACGAGGGATTCAGGCAAATTTGGCTGGTACTGCTAGGGTGCCACAGCCCTTCCTCCTGTAAATACTTACCAAAGAGTAAAATGAGAACATACTTTTTGAGACATACTATCTGACAAGTATGCGGTAATTAGGAAAGGATTCAGGACTATAATAGGCTAATTTAATATTTTCAACAAGGCTGTGGAAAGTCTAGTTATTATGATTATCATTCCAGGACCTCTTGTGTCCACTGTACCTATAGCTTTGTGATGTCTTTTTTGGAGGACATGCTGGTACACATTTTATTTCACTCCCCAATTTGGAGGACATGCTGGTACACATTTTATTTCACTCCCCAATTTGGAGGACATGCTGGTACACATTTTATTTCACTCCCCAATTTGGAGGACATGCTGGTACACATTTTACTTCACTCCCCAATTTGGAGGATATGCGGGTACACATTTTATTTCACTCCCCAATTTGGAGGACATGCTGGTACACATTTTATTTCACTCCCCAATTTGGAGGACATGCTGGTACACATTTTATTTCACTCCCCAATTTGGAGGACATGCTGGTACATATTTTATTTCACTCCCCAATTTGGAGGACATGCTGGTACACATTTTATTTCACTCCCCAATTTGGAGGACATGCTGGTACACATTTTATTTCACTCCCCAATTTGGAGGACATGCTGGTACATATTTTATTTTACACCCCCCAAAAAATCCATATAGTATTTTTTATTTCATGTCCTAGTTCTTTATGTCCTAGTCCTCTTTATTAATAAAAAAAAATATATACAGTAAATCAAAACATGGATATTTTATGCTTGTCTGATGGGTACAAAGCAAAGATGCACATATTAGATACAGTGACATGATTTGGCTCCTACCTACACAGACATCACTATGTCAGCGAAGTCCAGAAAATTTCCTTGTTTGAAGAATATGAAAAGCTGTAGCAAAATTTTGACTTGAGACACGAGGAAAGCAAAATTGAATGAGATATGTTTTAAAGTTTTCCAAAGGCTTCATTTTCCAGTAATTAAGAGACTTAAAAACCTGATATTTATATTTAGTTTCAACAATAGGTAAACTATACTGAAACGATGAAGCATAGAAATTTACAAGCAATGACGACAAGCTATTAGTCGTAACCGAATAACTAGAAAAAGATTGATGATAACACTTTTCCTTGTTTTAATCTAGTTCTTTCAAGGCTTAGGGAGTCTGCTTCCAGTCAAAACTTGCAGTTTTATCTATTAGAAAATACACATCTCTGAAGTTCTTGTCTAAGTATCTCCAATTAGACCGAAATCTCCCTAGAAGTGTTTCACCATGTAGTCTTTCCGGAGTATCTCTGGTGTAAGGTTACATACTGTACATTCAAGACCACTTTTCTTGTGTCCTGAGGCAGTGTAGAGTGGCGAGAAAGCCCTGTGTATCCACACCGGTTTACTACCTGTTATGGACAGGCAGTAAAAGTGTTCAGGCCTTCAACCATGTCATAAATGCTTGTCAAATGTCACATGAAGCAAGATGTAATTCCTACTTACCGGGGTTGTATCCAGTCTTTTTTTATCTTTAATCTGGTCTTTCCTTTAAGTTTCATGGTCATTTACCTGAGATAGCACGCTTCCCGACCCCGGGTCGCCTCAGGGCACATATCACACCGCCTGAGGTTGACCCCTTAGAAAACGGAAAGAGGGTAAACTATACAAAAAGCTGGTCGGTTAGGTAGAGTTACCAGTAACTCCTAAGAAGGTAGTTCTAGGTAAGTATGTTAGGAAAAATACAAATTACTTAAAAATTTGTGATTTCCTTTAATTTTCATGGTCATTTAGTTACTGTTGAATTTCAAACTTGGTCTCTTGCAGATCCTAAATGCAGAACTGTTCAAATTTGGTCCCTTGCTGTTCAAGAATTTATAACCATTCAAACTTGGTTCTTTGCGGTCCCAAGTTTTCGCAGTAATATCATTTAACCTTATATTTATCCAAAGAGTGATTAAGATGTAAATTATCAATTCATCTGAAATCCTGAATATCCCCACTGATTAGAAAATGGATACTTAGTGTGATAACTCGGTAAAACTAGAGGAGCACTCGGTAGAGAGCATGCCTTCGCCCCACCAAGCAGTCTCATTTTGCTCTTAACTTCACTGCGTACTTGTACTTCGATGTACTTTCTTCAAAATCTAATGGATTTACCCTTGTGTCATACCCCACATGTACATCAAGTTTCGTTGAATTTGGTTCTGTAGTTTTTGTGTAATGTTCCCCAAAAAACTGAATATATTTCCCATTTACTGTACTTAACATTGCGATTCTTTTCAAAGTACTGCTGTGTACTTCTACTTTGACATACTTTATCCAAAATGTTTCAAATTCATCCTTGGATCATACATAACTACCAAGTTTGTATAAAATTGCTCACTAATAAACACAAATTAACCCTTTTACCCCCAAAGGACGTACTGGTACATTTCACAAAACTCATCCCTTTACCCCCATGGAAGTACCGGTACGTCCTTGCTTTTTGCTATTTAAAATTTTTTGCATATTTTTGATAATTTTTTGAGAAACTTCAGGAATTTTCCAAGAGAATGAGACCAACCTGACCTCCCTATGACAAAAATTAACGCTGTTAAAGCAATTTAAAAAAAATATACTGCAAAAGTGCTTGAAAAATAACCCCATGGGGGTTAAGGGTTGGAAATTTCCAAATAGCCTGCGGGTAAAAGGGTTAATAAAAGAAACAGATGATAGAGGTAAATGCACACCCTTTGCAATTTTGGCGAAGGTAATTATGCATGAACACTGTCGATTCTTAATGTCAGAGCTGTTCTATTGTCATATCAGTCAAATTAAATTAGGAGTACTTACAGGAGAATGATCTATTGGATATCACAGTGACAAATTTTTGAAAACCTGAAGAATGAGTGTGGTGAATTCTATCTTCCATCCACACACACAATAAGTAGGAAGAAAACAGTATATTGTTAAGACCATTCTGAAAGAATAAGTCTAATTCTTAAAGTAAAGTTTAGCACTATAGTCCATTTCTTTTAGCAATGCATATTTGCTCAGACTCGCAGTGGTGCCCTTTTAGCTCGCAAAAGTTTCCAGATCGCTGATTGGTTGGATGAGATAATTCTAACCAATCAGCGATCAGAAAACTTTTCCGAGCTAAAAGGGCACCGCCGCGAGTCGGTGCAAATATGCATCGCTAAGAGAAATGGACTATAGTGGACCCCATATCTAATTTCTGTGCCACTGTCAAGTTCTTCCCGAGCATCAAGCAGGACCTCGTATCCCTAACTTAGTGACCCCTTGTTGAGTTGGACCTCCAACCCACTCACGCAGCTAGAATAAACAGTGTTCTTGGATATCTTTCTCTTTATCCTGTCATTGCTAAGAAAAGTCTTTGGAGCTCTAGTCCAAAATTCCAATTCCTCTCGAGATAGCACCGTGGATTCCTCGCAGAACAGAGAAAAGTCCTTCTGATCCTCTCTGGACACCTTAGAAGCAATAAAGGACTAGAACCTGGTATTGTGAATGTCTTGAGTTTTGGGCATAATTGCTCAAAGATCCTCTTGAGCATAGACAACTTCCATGAGGAGCAGAGGTTTGTGTTCCTCATTGGGAACACTGTGTGCAAGACTGAGTGGTAGCCTTCCCCAGCTAAGATTAAGGCACTTCAATTGACAAGAAAATCAAGGCAGTTTGCAATCTGCTCAACAGATACTATACTTGTTCTCTGACCGGAGACTTGTCCCTTCTGCCATACCAATTGCAGGATATGGTCCACATTCTTTGATGACAGTTGCAGAGGACCATCGAAGGTACCCAGACATCTGAGGAAGCCCTTGAAAAAAGCCTTTCACTCAAAAGATTCTGTATCTTGTCCAAGTGTGAAGTGTAAGCGACTTCACCAATAGGAGGTACCTCTGAAGATGCAGCTGATAGAAATGTTTATGGGGTAGTTCTCTCGGGAGCCCGACTAAACGAGCTAACATATCTGGATTCCTCCACTCTTGTGGTCATCTGGGATCCACTATAGTCATCCTGAGACATGTCATGATCAACACTCGGTTCATAAGCCAGAAAATCATGCTGAATGAGTAAAAGGTGAAAGAGTCTGCTGTAGGTGTTGGATAGTGTCCTCGAATTCTTCCCACAAGTCTGAAATGGGGGAAAAGAACACTAGGAGTTTCCTGTTTATCCATGTGGCAAAGAGGTCAAGGACATTCCAAAATCAAACCATTGTTATTTAGTCTTAGGTAGTGCCATAGCCTCTGTACCATAGTCTTCCACTGTCTTGGGTTAGAGTCCTCATGCTAGAGGGTACACTAAGGAACACTATTCTGTTTCCTTGTTTCCTTTCCTCCTTGAGGTATTTTCCTCATTGGAACAGCATCAGAGTTTAAGTGCAGGAGAGCAAAAATTTTCAAAGGGTAGGTGGTATCCGTCTCAAAGTGTCCCCTTCCTTCCTTCACCTCCAGGTTGGGCATGAAACGGTGGAGCATTGTCTGCAGTAACACATTTCTTAGAGGAAGAAGCAAATGGACATAACAATTGGGGTATAGAGGAACCATAGCTTTCTTCAAAGATGATCACGATGGTTCGCCACAGACTGAAGGAGGTCTCGCCGCAGCCGCCTTTGAAGTGCTTGGACCCTTGAAGGTAACTGCACGATAGATAAGTGAGTCATGGCTAGCCTTACTCCTCTTCCCCACCATTGCTTCTATGTCCTATGGAAAGAGACATACCCTCCAACGCCGGGACGTTCTGTCCAGGTTGTCTGAAGAATTGGGAACCCAGCTGGCCTATCGTTAACCGACTGGCGTGCTAAAAAGGCCATCGCCTTCGCACTGAACAGAACCAACTTAATTGGTTTCTGTCTCGTTTGACAGATCCTAAAAAGGTGAAGTTGGCGACTGCACTGGACCAAAAGTTGATCCAGTGAGCTGTTGGAGGTTGGCCATGGAAGAAGATTCCATGGTAGCAGACTCAAGGGGTTAAAAGGCTATCCCTTCTGTTTGAGTCTCCCCCATAGACAATCCTGCCATCAAAGTAGAAAGTGTGGAATTGACAGGAAGAGTAGACGGACTCCCACCCAAAGGTACATAGAATTTTCTTTGTAGAGAATGCAGGAGGCAGAATCGTACTCATCAGCAGTAAATTCTCAAGACATGGGGGTCTGAGAATTCCTTCTGTTCAAGGCCACGTGAACAGTAATAATTGAGACTGTACAGTATATCCCACTTAACACAGAAGCCACCATAGCCTCTCCAAGTTCATTGCACTCATGAAGGGATATAAGCACATCAATAAACTGTCATTGGGGAGTTGAAAACCAGAGACGATGTTTAAGAAAGAAGGTTTATGTCAGTACATTTTGCATCAAAGGTAAAGAACCCTGGTGAGCTTTAAGAGAGTGAACCGAGCTAGCGAATCGAGGAGAAGGAACAGGCAGATTGTGGAATAACGAATACTATCATTCCTTTACCAGGAAAGTAGAAGATCCAAAAATCAACCACAACACTAAAGATGCCTCTGATATAAGCATTCACTGGAAGAGCAACAAATCCCTCCAAGTGTGTATGAGCGATGGCCTAATAATAAAAAAAAAAAAGTTATTAGAACTAAGATGATCAATTCATCTTAAAACACCCAATAAAAATTATGTTCCTGTACAGTTGTCGTACCTGCCACGGAGTCTAGTACGAGAACTGTTTAGATACATAATTTTTATTGGGAGAAATATTGATTTAAAAGCTCAAGATAGAGACGACTGGCGAAATCTAACCAAGGCCCTTTGCGTCAATAGGCGTAGAAGATGATGATCTGTTCAGTACAGTAGTATGTAGTGTATATGCCACTTTTATAGTGCTTTAATTTACTTTTTATTAAGAATTGTACAGCTTGTTTTGTGATGTAATTCTTCCACGCAGAGTGCTGACACGTCTTCATCAGTCAAGGGGTACGTTCTACAGATCATCTCGCAAAGCTAGAAAGAGACTGTTCCTTGACACCTCTTTCTTGAACCTGCCAGTGCTAACGAAAAGTCTTTGACACTGTGGCTATAGAATTCGGAGGATCTCCTCTTGATCACTACCCAATGCCAACTAGAAGAGAGGGGATGGAGGACGACTCATAGTCCGGCACAAAACTAACTAGAGACATCCTTCCACTCCTCAGTGTAGGTGACTAATAAAGGACTGTGCAACTCTCCAACTCTCTTCGCCGATGCTAAAGCTACCAGAAAGACATTCTTGAGAGTCGGATCCATGTCTGACGACGTCATCAAAGGCTCAAACAGGGTACGCTTGAGAACCTTGAGAACTAAAGTCACGTCTAACTCCAGAGACCTGAGATCCCATAGTGGACAAGACTGCTTTAAGCTTCTCACAGGGATAGACAACTCCCAGGAAGCAGATAGGTCTATAACCTTTGGTTAGAAGACCATACTGAAAACCGAGCGGTAGCCTTTGACAGCTGTGACTGAAAACGCTTCTCTTGGCGAAGGAACACAAGGAAATCAGCATTATGTTCGTCAGTTGCTCCGACAGGGGAAATATCCCTTCTACGGCATCAATCGCAGAAGATGGCTCACTTAGCCTGGTAGACGGCTGTGAAAGACCCCCAGAGCTATCCAGACCTTATCCTGTGCAGTGCCTCATGAAGAGCCTTTTGCTCAAAGGGAATACTGAATAGTCTCCACCTGTGAAGAGGGAAGGACTCTACGGCCTGGTGGTACCTCTGCAGCTGCAAAAAAAAAAAGCGACGGTCACCGAAGTCATTCTCTTGGGACCTCAACCAGAAGAGCAAGCAGATTGGGTTACCACTCAGCATGAGGCCATCTGGGAGTAACTGTTGATTACCAGGCAGACCAGGCTGAATAGTGTACACACTCAGGTGATCCCATGTGTGTTGGAAGGCACCTTTGAACATGAGGAGCTTTCTGTTTAGCTGGGTGGCAAACAGGGCTTTCCCTAGAGAGTCCCATTGGGCAAGAAGCCTTTCAGCTACAAGAGGATACATGGACCACTCTGTTCCTACAACCTGCCCTTGCTAGTACATTTCTCTTCCCAGGAATGTCACTTGCTAGTAACTCTACGTGAAATGCTACCCAGATGTGCATCCACGTCATCAGCTCACAAAGACGCCACAAGACCATACCCTCTTTGCTTGTTGACGTAGGCCACTATGGTAGTGTTGTCACTCATCAATTCAATCGAGTGCCTCCTCAAATGTTCTCGGAATGCTTGCCTCGATGTTGATTTGCAGGCGCTTTCCTTCTTTGATCTACACCCCTAAGACAGCCAAATCCAGGTATGCTTCCCACCCATCTTTCGATGCATTTGAGAACAGTTGCATGTACGGAGGCAGAGAGTCCAGCAGAACTCCCTTGGTGCAGTTTTCCTCGTCAAACCACCAGGACACATCTTCTCGAACCTCCTGCCTCACTGGAACAGGGGATCCACCAGTGATCCTTCAAAACACTATTGAAGAGATCTTTGGTGAAAGTGCCTGTGTGGAAGGAGCTTCATCAATGAGGAGAGGCAATTGAGAACTTATTGCCAGAGTAGAGCTGGTACTTCTGTCTTTGACAGGAATGGTTGAGCAACCTCCCTGAGCTTGCTGATGCTGCTGCTAATGTTTCTATGAGCATGCCCAGGTAATTAAACCTCTGCTTGGGTATGAAATTCAACTGCTCCCAGTTTCCCACAATCTCCAAATTGTGGAAAAATGTGAGAATCTGATCTTGTTCCTGAGGAGGCCAGGATCAACCAATCGTCAACTGATGTATCCTTTGCGAATGGGCCCGAAGCAGCTACCAAGTGAACAACAGGGGATCTTAACACAGGCCAAAGCAGTCTTGAACTGGTACACCATACCGTAGAGGGAGAAGCATAGGTACTTTAGAGAGTACTGTTTAACAGACACTTGAAAGAATGCATCCTTCAGGTCTCTCCCTCTCATAGAAGACTACACAGACAGTATTGTTTCCATCCTGAACTTGTTTGGAGGAGAGCTGCCGATGACCGGTCTCCAGCATTCTCCACTAACAAGAGCCAATTGTAGAAGGCGGGAAACTCTCTTAGAATGACTTCAAGCATGTTCCTCTCCAACATCTCGTCCACTTCTACCCGCAAGGCCAGGGCTTTCGATGATGTTGGATGCTCCATAGGGAAAGAGGTATCTGGCTGTCCAAAAAGTGTAGTAAGTAACCATCCCTTAGGACAATCCCTACCAAAGACACTACACCATAACTGCTCAATGGCAAGACAGGCATCCCTCTACTCTCAGCAGTGGGAGAAGGGGAACACTGGCATCAGTGTTTCCCTCTTTCTAAAAGGCTGTGCACACACAGGATCTTTTTGGGAAAAGGTTGCGGGCACAGCGCCGGGGTTTCAGAGCAAGTCCAGGGCCTCTCCTTAATGCTAATCCCGCAGGCTTGGCTGTACCCGAAGTTTTGGTTGCTGAAGACAGCTCGCTGGATCAGGGAGTCCTGCAAAACAATCCTCCACGATTCTTCCACAGCCTGCATACAACTCTCAAGACAGGAGAGACGAGGCAGCCCGCACCGATGAGTTCTGCAACGCCGACGCCACCTATGGAGTAACTTGTTTTGAGAAGCAAGAAACTACGGCGTCTCGCCTCTTCAACACCCACTTAGCACACGGGTTTACTGCCTGGTGAGCAAGGAAGATAGCCGCCTTTCTGCCCAACAGCATAAGACTTGCAATTCTTCAAAGCCTCTTGGTGTTAATAACCTCATCAACTGCTTAGTAGGTCACTAGTCCTGAAGTGAGGCCAAGACCAAAGCCTCTATGACCACTGCCTCGGAGGTTGAGAAAGATGTGTCTTCTGCCTTGAGTCTCCAACGAGAGCCCTTATCAGAGTGAGCACTGACGGGTCAACCTAGAGGCGCAGATGCAGCGATCTCTTATCTTGTAAAACTTCCGCTGCATTGGGGAGGGGGGGTGGGGGGAATCTTGCTTGACCTACTGGACTGGTGAGTTTCTCAGCTCCACAGATCTGAGCAACAACTTGATCCAAAGGGGCGCGAACACTCAGGAGTTTCCAACATCAGCGAAACCTGAGAAGCTCAGTGATGTAGATGCAAGGACTCTAAGCCCCTGGCAGTAGCAGCAGCAGTCATACCCCCCCTCAAGGAGAGAGATGCAACGAAAGACTTCCCCCAAGTTTTCTTGTTCTTAGGCACTAGCTTCTTCCCCTTCAGTGCATACGCCTTTCACAACCTGCACTCAGCACACGAGGATGACGGCGAAGTCACGCCCCTTACAAGACACATAGAGGGAGTGTGGATCCAATCCGGGTGCATTGTCTACACTTCTGGCAAAAAATATTCTTGCTTTCATTCCATCGTTAACAATCACCATTCACTTCCTGAAAAAGAGAAAGAAAATTAAAAGTTTTGAAAGAAGCTGTCTGTACATACATACACGACTAGAAAAGGAGCTCATGCTGAATTAATCACCCTAATTAGAGATTGAGTAGAAAAGGAGCTCATGCTGAATCAATCTCTCTAATTAGAGATGAGAGTTTGTATGTAACATAGGAACAGTCTAAATACTTCATCTTTAAGATACTTGGTCCTCCTAAAGTAGTGCTAGAGGGGTCACACTGGTCAAAGGAAAAGGCCTATGGCATTGTCGGATGCTAGGGCTGTTAACCCTTTTACCCCCAAAGGACGTACTGGTACGTTTCACAAAACCCATCCCTTTACCCCCATGGACGTACCGGTACGTCCTTGCAAAAAAATGCTATAAAAATTTATTTTTTCATATTTTTGATAATTTTTTCAGAAAATTCAGGCATTTTCCGAAAGAATGAGACCAACCCGACCTCTCTATGACAAAAATTAAGGCTGTTAGAGCAATTTAAAAAAAATATACTGCAAAATGTGCTGGGGAAAAAATAACCCCCTGGGGGTTAAGGGTTGGAAATTTCCAAAGAGCCTGGGGGTAAAAGGGTTAATAGCAAACGAAGCACTAGTTCAGTCCCGAGTGCTAGCAGAGGCCTAGGTCTTTGTAACAGTCTATATGTAATGCTTAGACATCTCCAATGACTCTTCCTATGAGTGACATTGCCAAAGAGGGCATGCAACTTGGTAACATATTTTCCACATTGGGTCATATGGAGCTCTTTTCACATTGGGTCATATGGAGCTCTTTTCACATTAGGTCATATGGAGCTCTTTTCGCATTGGGTCATATGGAGCTCTTTTCACATTGGGTCATATGGAGCTCTTTTCACATTGGGTCATAAGGAGCTCTTTTCACATTGGGTCATATGGAGCTCTTTTCACATTGGGTCATATGGGGCTCTTTTCACATTGGGTCATATGGGGCTCTTTTCACATTGGGTCATATGGGGCTCTTTTCACATTGGGTCATATGGACGGCCGTGGCTATTAAGAACTTTAGGGAATTACGGAGTTAGGTCATTAAGAGGAAAACTTTTGAGAGAACTGAAAAAGCAACCCGAGATCCATGGACTTGAGAAAAGGCCACCAAAGTGCCCTTGATTGTAGCCACAGACATTCTTCTGGCAGTGCAAATACAGCTAACATCAATTCCATCATAAATAAATTTACGTAGTTCTTGAGCCGTCCTACTGGTCTTCACGTGATCACTTATATAGCTACAGTTTTCTCTGACCAGTTGTTACAATTTATGACTAGAGCCAATTAGATACCAACTCGAGATCATTTTACAGATTGTTCAGTCAAGCGAGATCCTAGAAATGGTCAGATTTAACTTGGACTTTGCCTAAATACAAAATCATTAGTCTAGTATCATAGAATAATCTGTTCTTTATTTTTCCTTTTCAGATTTCTTGCTGGCTAAATGATTTCCAGTCCTCCTGCTCCCTGCGAACAGAACATTTTCCTGTGTACATACTCGTGTCTTTGGCCGACATCTTAGCATGGAACTAATGTGCTCAATATTTGATAGAAAATTTACGAACACAACTAAAGTTAAGATATAATTTTTAACAAAGATTCCTTTTTATACTATTAATAGTAATTTTGTATATTTTTCTACTCTTCTTGTGACAACTTTCCACTGTGCCATGATTTATATTTTTTTTATTGGTTTACACTCTCTTGAACATAGAACTAAATCCGCAGAAAATGAGATCTATTTTGTTAAAAAAAATATAAAATTTAACTATAGTTTATATATTCTGATTTAAAATTACAAGATTTAACTATAGTTTGAATTCAGATTATATACAAATCATATATTTTGATTTAGTAACTTTGTAATTATATTTTTCTAACGAGGTTATCTGAAAAAAAATTATCAAAACCTATCCGGTTCCTCACAAAAAGAATCTTCACATATAGAATATATTTTACACTTTTTAATGGCAGCTATTGTACATAAAATCTTCAATCATACTCTCAGGATCATCTTATATATACCTACTTAAGTACTTAAGAGATTCATGATGATGGCTACTTTAAGTACTAATGTGGTATACTTACATGCATGTACATATAAATGTTATAATGTAAGCTCACATCATCATTCAAGAATTTATAGGGAAGGAATATACAGTATCTCTCATATTCCACTGTTTTGATGAACTGTTCTTTACGAAATTTAATAAATATTCCACTGTTTTGATGAACTGTTCTTTACGAAATTTAATAAATATTCCACTGTTTTGATGAACTGTTCTTTACGAAATTTAATAAATATTCCACCGTTTTGATGAACTGTTCTTTACGAAATTTAATAAATATTCCACTGTTCTTTACGAAATTTAATAAACATTCCACTGTTTTGACGAACTGTTCTTTACGAAATTCAATAAATATTCCACTGTTTTGATGAACTGTTCTTTATGAAATTTAATAAATATTCCACTGTTTTGATGAACTGTTCTTTACGAAATTTAATAAATATTCCACTTTTTTGATGAACTGTTCTTTACTAAATTTAGTAAATATTCCACTGTTTTGATGAACTGTTCTTTACGAAATTTAATAAATATTCCACTGTTTTGATGAACTGTTCTTTACGAAATTTAATAAATATTCCACTGTTTTGATGAACTGTTCTTTATGAAATTTAATAATAATAATAATTCTAATATAACTAATCCATTAATAGTTATAGTTTTCTTTACCTTTAGCTTATGTTCGTAACATTCCTGAGGTTGAACTGTACATACATAAATTGATGATGATACTTTAGTGTTGTCTTATATTTTACATATAAAAAATCTACGACTTTGTAGATACAAAACTGAAATCATTGTAATGAAAAACTCTAATAATAAAAGAATATATCACAATATTTACCTTCATTTTATTACCATTGTTAAAATTAATTTGAGGTCTCTTTGATGAGATGGATTGACGTGTAAAACCCAAAGTATCTCTTGAATAGGAGGCTTAGAATATGCTGGTGTTTTCACACCCGAACGGCGCTGTTACGCAAGCTGTGGTGGAGGCATCCTCTGGGCAAGCATAAGGACATATTTGAGAAAATATGCTGGGTGTTCACAACAAATTTCCACAAGTATAGCATCCCGATTCATACTTGCACCTAGGGGAATATTGTGTGATCTGAGCTGTAATAAAAATGTTGAAAACAAAACTATAGTTTTGTGACCACACTCATGAGACAATTATCATCAGAAAATTCCATATAAATGTTTCTTGTCATACAAACTCTAGTTAGTATTTCGGTGGCTATGAGTAATATTTTTATGTGGTGTCGATGATTTTGAAAATACTAACGTATTTCATTGGCTATGAATAGTATTTTTATGTGGTGTCGATGATTTTGAAAATACTAACGTATTCTAGTCTTATGTTGTGGTGGATAGGAAGATTAATGTAAAATTCAACTGAATGGTAGAGAACTCTGCCTGTAGAAGAAACAAAACCAAATGTTTGGTGACCACACTGAGAATAATCATCAGAAAATTTTATATAAAAGTTTCTTGAAATACAACCTCTAGTCTTAAATGGCTGTGTTGTGGTGGATAGAAAGATCAATGTAGTATTCAACTGAATGGTAGAACTCTGCCCGTAGAAGTATAATACAATAAAACCAGCTCCTGGCTCAAAACCTGGAACAAATTGGAAGGGTCAAGTACATCAGTAAGGGCAACGGGGACTTCATACTGAATTAACCCATACAGAAATGAGTTCAACATTGAAGGCTAACATGGTGGATTGCTAGCAGCGAGGACGCATGAGACTTAACAAAGCAGCAAATATAGAAAAGATAACTAGACAAATGTAGTTGTTATAGTGTGGTTGAGCAACTCCTTCACCAATTCATGTCTAAAATCCATCCATTTGTAGACATTTCTTACCTAGGTTTTAGGAGGTAACAGCCTAATAAAAGATGAGACAAATTACTTTAGGTGAGCAAGAACCTTCTCTCTGGGAAGGTCTTCATTGCTGTCTAATTACTTTTACATTTGCGGCTTAAAAGAATTCGGAACTTTTGACAATCTGATTAAAGTATAAAGTTGTTTTTTCTGTATGAACACATGTATCATAAAGATAAATTAATAAAATCAAAACAAAAGCTTATTAAAATAAACCTGGAGTCATTAAGAAAACAGAAAATGGTGATATAAGTGATATTTCTAGTTTTCTTAATGACTGGGATATTGGGAAACAAACTGTATAACTGAAAAGGCAGGAAAACTTAACACGTACAATTGAAAGACTTGCTAAATACAGAACTATAGTGTATTAATTGCTATTAAATCTCACAACAATATTTCCCAGATATGAACTCTGTTATCTTCCCCGCACGATGCTAGGACAGGGCGGTCTCCTACACAGGGTCTGAATTTCAGGCGTTTGACAGTCTTGTGGTGCTGGTGAGAGATTTGTAATACTTCGGCCGAAAAGGAGGAATCTAATACGTTGTACCTGTGTACCTTCGTCACTCCGTTTACTAGGCCTACGAAAAGATAAAAAATATTCAAATTAATATTTACTAGGCCTATGAAAAGATAAAAATTATTCAAATTAATATTTTTCAAATGGGTACTGTAATTCAATCAATCATAGTTAGTAGAATAATGTAAATACATAACCTTTAACCCTTTTACCCCCGGGGTATTTGGAAATTTCCAACCCTTAACCCACAGGGGGTTATTTTTTTCCCAGCACATTTTGCAGTATATTTTTTTTAAATTGCTCTAACAGCCTTAATTTTTGTCATAGAGAGGTCAGGTTGGTCTCATTCTCTTGGAAAATGCCTGAATTTTCTCAAAAAGTTATCAAAAATATGAAAAAAAAATTTTTTATAGCATTTTTTTGCAAGGACGTACCGGTACGTCCATGGGGGTAAAGGGATGGCTTTTGTGAAACGTATCAGTACGTCCTTTGGGGGTAAAAGGGTTAATAGGTAGTTGAATAAGTAGAAATGTTATTGATGTCTGAAGCTGAAGAAATATACAGTATTTTATCAATCACAGTTAGTGGAATAATGTAAATACATAACCTTTAATAAGTAGTTTAATGAGTAGAAATGTTATTGATGTCTGAAGTTGAAGAAATAAGGGATTTTGATGAAGGAAAAATCTATTTCTGGGCTCAACCTGTGTCGCTCCGTGAAATGCTCCTTAAAGCACCATTCCAAAGGTATAAATACTGGTAAATATACCAGAGAAAAAGGTTGCATGGAATGCTAGGAATATATCCAGCTCGCTCACCCCTCAAAGGGTGTCAGTATTAAAACTGGGTCGAGTGATACCACTACCAGAGATCCCTCTCCAATTAGACTTCTCCCTCCTCAAAATCCCCCGTTACTATAAGGTGTCGTTCACTTCAGCTACTGCCCCCCCACCACCACCACTACCTAACCTTCTCCCATCATTCCTTGATAGCACCCGTGAACGTTCGGAAGTTTTTCGTAGCTGTGTTATTTTGTTATTGAAGATGTCAAACGTTTTGGAGTTTACCTTTTAGAAAGTACTATTTTGTGGTCGGTATGTGTAAGGGAACGACATACAGTGAACCCTCGCTACTTCGCGGTTCGACCATCGCGGATTCACCACTTCGCGGATTTTTTCCATAACCCATATATATACAGTAATATATATATATATGTATGCATGTATTTATGCATATATGTAGGTATGTATGTGTATACATATAAATATATATATATATATATATATATATATATATATATACACACACACACACACACACATATATATATATATATATATATATATATATATATATATATACTGTATATATATATATATATATCTATATATCTAGGTAGGAAGATGTGATGTAGTTCTAAGGGAAAAGTATGGGAAATATGTCTGGGTAATAAGCAAAGCTCTACCTCCAGTTTGTTTCTACATTATGATCAGAGATAAATGTAAACAAATCATTGGTTGCCATTTTTTATCGTGCTTTTTAGCATGTTTAGGAAATGCATGATATAAAATCACCTATAATATTTGTGCCTGTTTTAGTTTAGGGTACTGTAGTACATGCATTAAGTGTTCTGTACATTAAAGGGTAGTTTGTTAACAGTACTACGTTCAAGGGAAGGTTTTAAAAGTCTGAATATACATGTTGAATAAATAGGTAAATATGGTGTCACTACTTCGCGGATTTTCACCTATCGCGGCCGCGACTGGAACCTATCTACCGCGATAAACGAGGGTTCACTGTAACACGAAAATCCGATTTACGTTGGAAATCGCCTTGGAACCAATTAATTACAATTTTTTAAAATTTCCTTTTAACCTCAAGTGTTTATTGCTATTTTGAAATTTGAAAAATCCCCATACCGTACTGTACTAACAGCTAATAAGGATGTTTCCCCACGAACAAAACTCGTTGCCAGACCATGACGAGCAAACTACTTTACTGCTGTGTTTGAAGTTTCTTTATTTCCTTTCCTCACTGGGCTATAATTCCCTGTTAGAGCCCTTGAACTTATAGCCTCCTGCTTTTCCAACTAGGATTATAGCTTAGCTAGTAATAATAATGATTATAACAATTAAAGGAGTATCAAGTTTTCTGGCTTTGTCCCACATAAAATGTTATCTACACGGTTATAAAAAGTCCCGCTATCTCTCAAATGTTTAAGGGTTCCATTCTCGTGTACTGCAGTTTCTAAAGTCTGATTTGGAGCCATCTTGTAGTTTATGTAAAATTGTTACATGGAGTACGCTTCTAGTTCTTCTAAAGTGTAGCACTTTCAATGTTTCAAGGCCAGTTTCTTTATCTTGCCACTCAACATGGTAGAATCGGACTAATCTGGACGGGAACAATCTTACTACCAAGCCAAAATTTCAACCGAGTCGAGTACCTGTGTGTAGACGTAAGTTTTTGCCTCGTGAATAAGTAGAGACAAAGGGGTTAAGCTAGATCTATTAGCAATGTTTGTTGCCAGAGCCATGCCTTTAATTTTTCTGATGAGTACCTGTGTGTAGACGTAAGTTTTTGCCTCGTGAATAAGTAGAGACAAAGAGGCTAAGCTAGAGCTATTGGCAATGTTTGTTGCCAGAGCCATGCCTTTAATTTTTCTGATGAGTACCTGTGTGTAGACGTATGTTTTTGCCTCGTGAATAAGTAGAGACGAAGGGGCTAAGCTGGATCTATTAGCAATGTTTGTTGCCAGAGCCATGCCTTTAATTTTTCTGATGAGTACCTGTGTGTAGACGTAAGTTTTTGCCTCGTGAATAAGTAGAGACGAAGGGGCTAAGCTGGATCTATTAGCAATGTTTGTTGCCAGAGCCATGCCTTTAATTTTTCTGATGAGTACCTGTGTGTAGACGTAAGTTTTTGCCTCGTGAATAAGTAGAGACGAAGGGGCTAAGCTGGATCTATTAGCAATGTTTGTTGCCAGAGCCATGCCTTCAATTTTTCTGATGAGTAAATGTGTGTAGACTAAGTTTTTGCCTCGTGAATAAGTAGAGACGAAGGGGCTAAGCTGGATCTATTAGCAATGTTTGTTGCCAGAGCCATGCCTTTAATTTTTCTGATGAGTACCTGTGTGTAGACGTAAGTTTTTGCCTCGATAATAAGTAGAGACAAAGGGGGTAAACTGGATCTATTGGCAATGTTTGTTGCCAGAGCCATGCCTTTAATTTTTCTGATGAGTACCTGTGTGTAGACGTAAGTTTTTGCCTCGAGAATAAGTAGAGACAAAGGGGCTAAACTGGATCTATTGGCAATGTTTGTTGCCAGAGCCATGCCTTTAATTTTTCTGATGAGTACCTGTGTGTAGACGTAAGTTTTTGCCTCGTGAATAAGCAGAAACAAAGGGGATAAGCTAGATCTATTAGCAATGTTTGTTGCCAGAGCCATGCCTTTAATTTTTCTGAATCGCCACTCGTCATGGTCTCGATACAATGTTTGTACGACGGGCACTGCCACGTCGTGAGGATGCACCCAAAAACGAATACAGTACAGTTCAATAAACAGATTGCCTTATGTAATGTGTTTAAATTTTGATTGGCTGGTCCAAAGGGTTTGTTCTTAATCATCACCATAATGTCTTATTTTATAAATTACCACACATGTTTCTTCAAAGACTCTCTCTGCCATAACTTGTACTGTATATTTTTCAAAATTTCCCCTCTGGAACAAACCTCTATTAGTCTTGTCACGCCAACACAGAATATTTCTAAAACTCAAGTGAGGTGACACACAATTAACCTCTCCACTATCAGAATTAAACAAACTCACCCGTGGCTATGAGACACTGAGATTTCCCGTCTCCGTTTTCAAAGACCGTCGCTGCAACGGCCGTCACCTCGTCGCTTTCATTCAAGAGCGAGACTCTGGTCCACCCCTCCTCGCCAAGACCCCACACGGCCACGGTCTTATCCCTGGACGCAGTGACGAAGTGCTTCGAATCGGGCAACCAGGCGCATGACCAGATTACTCTTGAATGCATCGTTTCTTTATCTTTTGAAAAGTCTGATATCTTGTACGTTATTCCTAGGGGAAAGATTTCAAGTTTAGAGACCATTAAATTTTTACTATACAAATAAAAAACAATCACTAAAACGAAGCAAAGTGAGCAGAGAATTCCAATATTCTACTGGCTTCTGATATTAGTTCAGAAAGGCCTTTAATAATGTACAGCATTTGGGATATATGTATGATAGCGGCCACCTGTAAGTATAACGACGGCTGACTAAGAATACGGTAGTGTAAGGGGGGTTGCAGGAGGGCGTTAGCACCCCCGTTAAGTAAATAGGCAAGGACACGACCTGTAGGTTAGATTAGGTTGGGAAGTTTAGGTTTGCTGGTGCCTATTTCCTATGCACGCGCGAGGAACTGGCCGCTGACATACAAAGGCTCCTCATATTCATTAATATTGTGAAATCTTACCCAATTTCTAACCTGAATATGTAACTTATTCTTAATTAAAGATCATTGATGCAAACAATTGCAAATAGATTTAAAGTATAAGATGAAACATTTTCTTCATTATCCATTAATTTTCAATGATACCTGTCACAAAATATTTAATCATAGCCCAATTTGAAAAAGATAGCCACTAATAAAAAATAGAGGGGTGAATGTAAAAATTATAATGAAAAGTTTTTTTTCTTTAGGCAGGAGAGAACTCTTTTTTCTTCTAAAAGAGATACAGTCTGCAAAAAAAATCAGTGCTTTATACAACTAATATATGCAACTGCATCTTTTCCCATAATTTTTTTTTTTTTTTAAATCTCAAGTTTGGATATAACAAAGGCTTCAGAATGTCATCATTTCGAAATTCAAAATTTGTTTACTATATATATATATTTTTTTTCATTTTGAGTTTGTTATGAGAAATGTTGAAAAAAATTAGTCCTTTATACAACTAATATATGCAAATGCATCTTCAAATAACCCGGGGATTGTAAATTTAATCCACACCGTTACAAAATACCAGGATTTCTCTTATATAATGAAACGACGCAAGAAAATATACCTAAACTATTTTCCGACGGTTCCCTCTTGGAAATGGCCCAGGTGCGGTCACGAGAAACCGACAGCAAATAGTTGCCGTCAACCGAGAACTCCATCTGCGTCACGGTCAGGCGGTGCTTCAGGACGACGTCCACCTGTTGCCATTTCTTGGCGTCCCTGAAATCGAAAGGAATATAAAAACTAAATTTAGTTAATTAGCTTTTACATTTTGCATGTTTTTATGCACTTTTGTCAAGATTTCTCTTTATTAACGTGTGTGTATTCCATTCTATGGAGGCCTAAGTTGAAGGACTTAGAGCTTCTTGCACATAATGCATGTTCATCTCAAATTACAATGATGATGATGATAATGATAATAATAATGATAAAATGTAAAGCGCAGTGTGTATCTATAGTCCATTTCTCTCTGGTGAAGCAACTGATATCAGCATGGTAAACCAAACTTGGTCAATCTGGGTAAAGGAAAGGTCCTACTTGATTCCTTTGAGTGATAAAAATGTCACCTGTCGTGTGGGAAAATGTTGAACGATTCAGGACATACACATGAAATAAGGCAGTGCCACATCCAAGAAGTGAAAACATTAACCCTTTTACCCCCAGGCTCTTTGGAAATTTCCAACCCTTAACCCCCAGGGGTTATTTTTTTTCAAGCACATTTTGCAGTATATTTTTTTTAAATTGCTCTAACAGCCTTAATTTTCATCATAGAGAGGTCAGGTTGGTCTCATTCTCTTGGAAAATGCCTGAAGTTTCTCAAAAAAATTATCAAATTTATGAACAAAAATGTAAATAGCAGTTTTTTGCAAGGACGTACCGGTACGTCCATGGGGGTAAAGAGATGAGTTTTGTGAAATGTACCAGTACGTTCTTTTGGGGGTAAAAGGGTTAAAGAAAGGTCCCTACTTGATTTCTTTGAATGATAAAAATGTCACCTGTCGTGTGGGAAAATGTTGAACGATTCAGGAAATACACATGAAATAAGGTAAGTGCCACATCAAAGAAGTGAAAACATTAACCCTTTTACCCCCAAAGGACGTACTGGTACGTTTCACAAAAGCCATCCCTTTACCCCCATGGACGTACCGGTACGTCCTTGCAAAAAAATGCTATAAAAAGTTTTTTCTTCATATTTTTGATAATTTTTTGAGAAACTTCAGGAATTTTCCAAGAGAATGAGACCAACCTGACCTCTCTATGACAAAAATTAAGGCTGTTAGAGCAATTAAAAAAAAATATACTGCAAAATGTGCTGGGAAAAAAATAACCCCTTGGGGGTTGAGGGTTGGAAATTTCCAAATAGCCTGGGGGTAAAAGGATTAAGATTCTAGATTATGATTTAGTAGTCAAATTAAGCAAATTTTTCATACATTACTTCTATGAGGGAAAAACGTTCCTAATTTATTTGTATAAATTTTCACTCCAAAGTAATAGAGGATTATAACAATTAAAACCATCACAGACTTAAAATATGAAAAAACACAAATAAAACAGTACAACATTCTTCTCTATACTAACCACAGTATGATATTAGCGTCTGCTTCCTGCGCCGCTCGGCAAGACGACGCTAAAACTGATCCGTCCGCCGTTGCCGCCAAAGCAATGATGTCGTGGCCGTGTCCATAAAGTTTAGATGCCTCTGGCCACAAGGTATTCTGCATCAATTGGTCTTCGGTGGGTGGTGCTGAACGGATTACAAAAATTTCGTGTATTTGAAGGGTAAAAACCAAAGAATTACCTTGGTACAGATTAAATTCTCATTTAGTGATACATTTTGTGGTGGTGCAAGCTCTATGAAAGTCTAAACTTTATAATATTAACCTTCTACCCCAAATGGACGTACTGGTACGTTTCACAAAACTCATCCCTTAACCCCCATGGACGTACCGGTACGTCCTTGCAAAAAGCTGCTATTTGCATAATTTTTTATAACTGTAAGAGAAACTTCAGGCATTTTCCAAAAGAATGAGACCAACCTGAACTCTCTATGACAAAAATTAAGGCTTTCAGAGCGATCTAAAAAAAAAAAATATTGCGAAACGTGCTTGAAAACGTAAAATGCCAGGGGGTTAAGGGTTGGAAAGTTCCAAATAGCCTGGGGGTAAAAGGGTTAATAATAACCCAGAACACTCACATTCTGACAATTAAAAACTCAAAACACACTGAATGAAGAATGAGGGGAATAATTGTTCCTGTGTGCAAAGGAAAAGGGGACAATAATATTTAGTGTACCAAGGAAGGTATACAGAAAGATTTTGATTGTGAAAGGAAGATAACTGGAAAAAGAAGGTTGATAGGAAAGAACAGTGCAAGATTAGACAAGGAAGAGGGTGTGCACACTATATGTTTGTTATGAAACTTGTATGTGTTAAGCTTGAGGGTAGAGAAAAAAATACATGTGGTAGATAATGGACTTGATTACAATATACAATAAAATCAGCAAAGGTAAAATGGAAGGTGCTAAAGATGTATAACCTACAATCTAAGTATTTAAAGGGATTTCAATTTTATACGATAGAAGCAAAGCGTGTGGTAAAATTTGTACACTGAAGAGTGACTAGTTTATGAGAATAGTGTGTTACACCTCCATAGTTGAATATCTTTTGGGTGGGGTAATGAAAAATATCAGAGAAAGGACAAAATTTAAAATAAAATGTGGAACGGTTGATGCTCGTAATACTTTGAAAGTCTTTTCCAAAGAAGAAAGAATAGCATGAGTAATGTATTGAGAATCAATGGAGAGATGGAAGATGGAGCACCACGTTGGTGGTGAAAGAATGGAAACGGTGGATAAGTCCATGAATTTGGGGGCAGATATACAGACGATGGGGAATGTTTAAAAGAGGAGAGTTACATGACATAAATAGAAAGAAATGTAGCAGGATGTGAATAAAGTGATCAAAGAATAATAACGACTTTTGAGGCCAAAGTAATGTTTAAAATAATAACCGAGTTGGCTCTCCTAAAGAGAAGTAAAGTCTGCATGCTGACTGCACACCAAGGGTAAAAATTGAGGCAGTCAAGAAAAACTGTATGTATATCTTTTATGGCTTAAGAACAAGAGGAAAATAGAGAAATATGGGGGATGGGCAATAGGTTGTAAAAACATTGAAGTGCATAATTCAGAAGAGTTAAAGGAGAGCCTTTCTGAGTATGTATGTGGCACGGCTAATAGTGGAAATTTTCTGCATAGCAGGCTCTTCAACTAATAGGTCAGTGACTTTTGTTATTTTTTCCATCGGAGCCATCCCCTTTCAAAGGAAACGGCTTAAATTTTCATCATAAAATAAGGTTCATTCAGCAATAAATCTTATTTAAATTCCAAGGACTAATAATTCAAGATTACAAATTTTAAACAATAAATTGTATTGTTCCTAACTAATCAAAACTGATTAGAGTATGATTTGCAAAATTTAAATGGCCACTAAGATTTATCAAGGTAGTTATAACTATCTGCAGGTGGTTGTGAAGTAAGCCCCATTCACTTGTCAGCCAGCAAAATCAGCCCTCATAACCTATAGACCTGGGACTTGTGGGATGGTTAAATCAGAAAATGTAACTTAAAGAACTTGGGTTAGTAGTTACGTAAAATGCAAATTTTAAACAATGTGATTTGTTCCTGCAGAATAAAAACCATTGTTCTTTGACAAGAGAGTCATCCTTAGAAGAGATAAAAGTCTCTATAAATCATTATCTTTTTTTCCCAAACACTCAAAAGCTACACAACTAAACTGTCTATGAAGAATCATGAACAATTGCACAGTGCTAAAAAACTTTGTTTTATTTTCCCTTTTCACATCACTGAAAATTTCAAGGAAAAATAAGTCAACCAAGATATTATGTCAACAAAAATTACCCCCTTTTTTATAAATGGCACTGGAGGAAGTTATGAAATGAAAATGTTTAAAAGTGTATGTGCAGTAATTTTGCTTCACTCTAAAATATTTCATAATTCTTATGCAATTCCACACACACACTCACACTCACACTCACACTCACACACACTCTCTCTCTCTCTCTCTCTCTCTCTCTCTCACCCGTGATGTGCTTTACCGATGCAATTCCATCCCCCCTCTCTACTGTGAGGTGCTTTATCAATAATTCTAATAAAAATACAGTACAACATTTTAGAATTCCTTATTTTTCGATGAGGTTCAGTGCTGTGAATTAAGCTACAGCTTAAACACGAGATTTGAAATTCCGTCATAGTTTTTCTTTGTAGTTTGATTTTTTAAGTCGTTAATTTTGCACACATTCAAAGCGGAAGTTTGTCAGTTCAACCTTAGTATGGTGGAGGGTTACTGTGTAGTGTATATGTTAAACTCCCATTGCCAGCATGTATAAATTAATACTGGGATGTTTGAGCTCTCATTATTCAGTCCTACCTGTAAGCGATACGGGCTTAAAGTAAGCTTGTACCTCATCTCTTCCTTCTTGAACTTGTTGACCTTCTCCCAAGTCCGATATCATGACGGATTTGTTTGACAACCCAAGGGAAGGAACGGAGGCACCTTCACCGACTTCGCACCGTTCTGTTGAAAGAGTACGATGGGTTATAATGTTATCATATGATGATGCTGAATTAAAATCTACAGAAGCAGTCACTAAAATTATTGAGTTCAATCCAAGGACTGTATCTTAACTTTGACACTCCATCTACATAATTTACAAAGATTTATGATTATAAGCCTCAGTTCAGTGAATATTATGATTGAATAGATTTAGTGTCAGACTATTATCAACAGATATAAGGTCTGATCTTATCATCTGATGTAGTACTCTGAAGGTAATTCATTTCTAGGCACAAAAAAACAATACTTGTTCCCAAATGTTGGTACTGAAAAACATTATTACATAATGAGAGATTTTTCATTCTTCTTTATGATTTGAACTACAAAAATAATTAAATTTCAGTTAAAATAGATTCTAAATAAACAACAGTACTGTATTACAAGAACCTGTGAAACAGTAATATAACCGCAAATACTTCATACCAATGTCTTCCTTGACAGAGTCGCCCGTTATCTGGCCAAAGTTGCGGATGGAATTAGCCGGGGCAGAAAACCCCCGTATGACTTTCTCTTCAGCCCCGGATGCGAACTTGAACGGACCGAGACTGCAAAGACATGCTATGTCGTAGCCATGCACCTGGGGTCGACCAATTTCATGCCAGACTGTCTGAAAATGGATATCATTAGGAAACTACAGACTTTAGTATATATATAAAAAATTTTAAGTAATTTGTATTTTTCCTAACATACTTACCGAGAACTACTTTCTTAGGAGCTACCAGTAATCTCCTCTCAACCGACCAGAGTTTTGTGTAGTATACCCTACCTCCGTTTTCTATGGAGGACTAACCCAGGAGTAAGGAGAACATGCCCTGAGGGTAGACCTGAGCTAGGTCGGCGTTAGCTTGGGTCTCGCTAGTCAGTAAGTTCTCTGGTCGCGTCGTGATACCATCACGCCGCTCTCATTCTCTTAAGACCCTTTGTGTCCCGACTCGTGTGTCCCACGTGGTTACCGCGTGGTATCTCTGTGCTTTTCCCTTGTGTTCTCGCGTGTTCACTACCTTTCCTTGTGTTTCCCAAGTGAATTCCTTGTTTATTCCCTTCGTGCCTGTGTCTTGTGGTTGTGTACGATGGAGCAGATCCGCCGTTGTCCTGGGCCTAGAGCCGGAAAGTCGTGTGGAGCGTTCCTTTCCAAGCCAGAAGTGGACCCGCATTCCCTTTGCTCTTCCTGTAGAGGCAGAGTGTGCTCGCCGTCGGATACGTGCGATGAGTGTGTTAACTGGAATGAGATCCAGTGGGTGCGTTAAGGCACGAAAAAGAAGAAGTCATCGAAACGATCGCCCAGGAAGTCTAGCATCTCTGGTCGGTTGAGAGGAGATTACAGGTAACTCCTAAGAAAGTAGTTCGAGGTAAGTCTCTGTGTTGGAACAAATAATTTTCTGTAAATGCAAGGCACATATTTTACTACATGGGTACAGATCATATATTTGTTAAAGCAGTGACTGAGGGGAAATATTCTTATTAATAAATTAAATTCTTTAGTTTCCCCAAGTTTGGCTACACATCCAAGAGGGGAATAAAATCATCATCGTAAGCCATTGCTAGTTCACTGCAGGACAAGGGCCTCGGATATGTCTTTCCACTCCCCTAAAAAAAGGCCATAAGGCCTTTATTTAGCTTGTCAATCCATCATATTCTCTTCCTTCCCCTGCTTCGTTTGCAATCTCTAGGGACCCATTCTGTTATTCTTAATGTCCATCTATTATCTATCATTCTCATTATATGTCCTGCCCATGTTCGTTTTTTTTTTCTTCCATGTTAGAATATCCTCTTCTTTAGTTTGCTCTCGAATCCATGTTGCTCTTTCTTTATTTATTAGTGTTAATCCTATTATCATTATATCCCCGAGTTGTAACTTGCATGTTCAAACCGAAGTTTGAATTTTAATGTGATTCAATGTTAATATTTATACCTTCATTCAATAACAAACACCTTTTCATTATGCCAAGCTTCTAGTTAGGAACGTAGTGGCTACTGATTTATTCTGCTGAGTTTAAGGAACTGGTGATCTTTAGTAATCTGGCAATATGAATGTGGAACACAATTAGATTCCAAGTAACACAAGTACAGTAAAGTTAAAACAACATACTTGGTTGAAGATGCTCTATTCCTTATTCTATGGTAAGACAGTCATGGATGTTTGCAGCAGATTATAATGATGCAGTTCATCAAAGAATTACGAGTTGGAATCAATGAGAAAGGCAGCATTTACAGAGATCACCAAACTAAAATTCTACTTTCCAATGGGTTGCTTTAAATGTCTGTTCTTGAAGGAGAGGGAAAAATGGTAATAAAGTAAGATTCAAAGAATCTAACTTTAGATTAGGAAAAAACCAAAGGAGAAAGATGAAAAGATGAAAAAGCAGCGAGCAATGAAGATGGTGAAAAAAAAACCGACAGCAAAAAATATCTGATAACATCTGGGAAAAGGACAAAAACTACTAAACTCACTGAGAAGGAATGAATAATATATGGTATTATAAATTCATGAAATAAAAACCACCATCCCTCCTCAAGTGAAACACTGCGAATATAAATTTTCAACTTGTTATGATAGCCTAAGCTGTTACTTCAAAATCATAGCTCAAACACCATATGGGTAGATTTTAAAGGTCTAAGCATAAATTTTTTGAATTAGAGATTAGTTCACCACACATTCAGCTGGACTCCACAAGGCACTAGAAGAGTTGGAAGTCACAGGCCTACATGGCAGAGGACTATGAAGCACAAAGTAGGAGATGATGAATGGAGACATATTGAATTTAAAGCTCAAGATAGAGACGACTGGCGAAATCTAACAGAGGCCCTTTGCGTCAATATGCATTGAAGGAGATGATGATGACCACAAAATGTACTAAAATACTGGCATTACAGATACCAAAGAAATAGCTTTTCTTAACCCTTTTACCCCCACCATAAGGTTAAATTTCGAGCACATTTTGCTAAAAAATCTTTTAAAATTGCTCTAACAAGCTTAATTTTTGTCCTAGAAAGGTCAGGTTGGTCTCATTCTTTTGGAAAATGCCTGAAGGTTCTCGTAAAATTATCAAAAATATGTAAAAATATGAAATTAACAGTGTTTTGCAAGAACGTACCGGTACGTCCTTTGGGGGTGGTTAAAATGTTGAGAAAAGTGTTTACATCAGCCTACTAAGAGCTCTCAAAGTTTTAAAGGTGGAACTATTAGTATTATTACCATTATTGCTAGTCAAGGTACAACCCTGGTTGGAAAAGTAGAATACTACAAGCCCAAGGGCTCCAACAGGAAAAGCAGCCCAGTGAGGAGAGGAGATAAGGGAATACCAAATAAATAGTAATGAATGAAAAATATAAAATATTTTCAGAACAGTAACAACGTTAATATAGATTAGCCTTATACATACATATACCAAGGCACTTCCCCCAATTTTGGGGGGTAGCTGACATCAAACAAAAAGAAAGGGGACCTCTCCTCTCTACGTTCCTCCCAGCCTTATATCAACTATAAAGCGAGACGATGTTAATCTGTTCAACAGCAAAGAATTTACAAAATCATTGAACTTCTGAAGTTCCACCGAGTTAACTACCTGATTAGGAAGATTATACCACAATTTGGTCATTCCTAAAACAATACTTCTAGAATATTGTGTAGTATTATGCCTTACGATAGAGAAGGCATGATTGTTAAAATTAACTGCAAACCCAGTATTACGAAAAGGAGGGTACAGTCCGGGAAGATCTGGAAGCATAGGATGGTCAGAGATATGAAAAATCTTATGCAACATGCATAAAGAATTAACTGAAAGATAACGCCAGATTTTATTATTCAAATCAGGAATAAGGAATTTAACATACCCTAAGTTTCTATCCAACAAATCAATAAGCTGAAGACCAGACAGATCAATATTCGAAAAAAGGTAGAATGAAAGAATCCAAACTGATCACCAAAAATCTTCAAAAACTTTCTCAACATGACAATTTTTTTGTGGAATTGATGAAGAAACAGACCGAATGTATTTCTAAAAGGTAAATTTGTTATTAACCCTTTTACCCCCGGGGTATTTGGAAATTTCCAACCCTTAACCCCCAAGGGGTTATTTTTTTCCCAGCACATTTTGCAGTATATTTTTTTTTAAATTGCTCTAACAGCCTTAATTTTTGTCATAGAGAGGTCAGGTTGGTCTCATTCTCTTGGAAAATGCCCGAATTTTCTCAAAAAATTATCAAAAAATTTTTATAGCATTTTTTTGCAAGGACGTACCGGTACGTCCATGGGGGTAAAGGGATGGCTTTTGTGAAACGTACAAGTACGTCCTTTGGGGGTAAAAGGGTTAAGAATCACGCCAAGACTTTTATATGAGTTGTATATAGTTGACCTACTTACAGTATAATCAAACTTTGAAATTTGTTCGGTTTCAACTTCATCCCCCATAATTTGCACCATGCACTAATTTTACCTATATCTCTATTATGGGATTTACCACCTACAGGTCGACATTTACACGATGGAATTGATACAAAGAGAGTAGCATTGTCTGGATGGTAGAAGTTGCAAAATTGAATACTGCACACATATAGCCAACAAGAGCTGTTATATAAAAGAAATATACACCTATAGTTATCAAGAACAGTTACTAAAAAAAAGAAAATATAAAATGGAAAGTTAAATAAATCAACACAAGGTGTACAGTTATGCTAAGTGCATCCAAAATATGGGTGTTGAATAATCTGTTTCTTAACATCTGCAACAGAAAAGGTAACGGCATAATTACACTACTCATTGAAAGTGATGACTATGTAATCAATCTTTAACCCTTTTACCTCCAGGCTATTTGGAACTTTCCAACCCTTAACCCCCAGGCATTTTTTTTTTCAAGCACATTTTGCAATATATATTTTTTAAATTGCTCTAGCAGCCTTAATTTTCATCATAGAGAGGTCAGGTTGGTCTCATTCTTTTGAAAAATGCCTGAAGTTTCTCATAAAGTTATCAAAATATGCAAAAAAAAATGTAAATACCAGTTTTTTGCAAGGACGTACCAGTATGACCATGGGGGTAAAGGGATGAGTTTTGTGAAACGTACCAGTACGTCCATTGGGGGTAAAAGGGATGATAAAATGTAAGTTAAATTTACCCCTACTTCAACATCTAAGTGATAAAATCACCAGGAATTAAAGTACTTTAAGTGGCATTATGTCTTGAGGTATGCTAACAACAAACTCTGTTTACGGCACTTTGGTCTTTCCAATCTCCAGCTGTGTATTATATGTAAGAACTAGCAATCTTTCCTTTTTAAATCTCTTCATTAAACTCTTTGTCGATGTCTCACAGGATTTTAGATACAGGAGAGGGGGTTCCCAGCCCCCTCGTCCCGTCCCTTTTAGTCGCCTCTTACGACACGCAGGGATAACGTTGGCGCTATTCCAATTGTTTTTATGCCCCCACAACCACAGTGGACGGAGGTAGCAGCAGTAGGGGATTCAGCATTATGAAGCTTCATCTGTGGTGGATAATGTGGGAGGGTGGGCTGTGGCACCCTAGCAGTACCAGCTGAACTTGGTTGAGTCCCTTGTTAGGCTGGGAGGAACATAGAGAGTAGAGGTCCCCTTTTTGTTTTTGTTTCATTTGTTGATGACGGCTACCCCCCAAAATTGGGGGAAGTGCCTTGGTATATGGATGGATGGATTAAACTCATCAACAATATCCCAAACGTAGAGGAATAAATCCACAAAAATGCAACATAAGTTTTGATAAGCAACACACGCAATTCCGAAAACAGGGGAGCTCCAATTCTATGCAAAACTTGCCAGCGCTGCATAAGTTTCCCAACCACTCTTGACCTAAATAGAATTACTGAGCATCAAGTGATAAATGTTTCCTCATTTCCCTACCTTGTCTGAACTCCTCCAAGGGGCATGGAGTCGTGTTGTCTGGTCCTTACTGGTTGACAGGAGATATCTGAAAATAAAATCCTCAATATTACAATCATACAAATGATAAATCCTTCTTCACGATCATTAATGGTTCATGTCATTTTAATGAAACTAGTACTCTTTTCTCTCTTCTCTCTTGTAAACTTTCTGCCAAATTATTTGGCCCCTTTTCCACGATTCTCTGAGCCTCAACTACTGTACTCTCACATATAAATGTAATTACTTTTTTAGTTAATTCTTCCTCTCTCCTTATCATCACACGTAAAAACACATTCAATCTTTGAAGATTAAGTTTGAAATTGAGGGCACGCGACAAGAGGAAGAGAGGAACAGAGACAGTGGAGCTGAACGTAGCAGATGAAGAAGCTACATGTACTAGCTGTGATAAATATTACTCTATACAAACAAACAAATTTCACTAAACCACTTTCCCACCCAGAATAAAAAAGCAGACTCATTACAACATATTTCAATAAAAAAACTAAAGAGATAAAACCAGTTTGATCACAATCATCTATGTTTTTACCTTCCTTGGGGATCCCAAACTATATCGGTAACCTCCTTAAAATGACCTCCGACCACAACACAAGGCTCCCAGGAGTTATTCTGGTTTCTCCACATGTGTAACGCTCCCTGAGAGGAAAAGAACAGTATATAACCTTTGCCAAAAACTAAAAAAAAATAGATTTTTTTATTACAATTGTACAGTACAGAAATTCTTTAATAAAAGTAAAAAAAATTACTGAGGCTCCAAAACCATCTAGTACAACAATTAATCAAAAGTAGTTGGAGAATTAGTCACTGCAGACTTTTATTTCATTGTTTTAAGAAGGTGATGAATGCAAGAGTTGATGGGAGAAGTACAAGAGGAAGGCCAAGGTTTGGGTGGATGGATGGTGTTAAGAAAGCTCTGGGTGATAGGAGGATAGATGTGAGAGAGGCAAGAGAGCGTGCTAGAAATGGGAATGAATGGCGAGCGATTGTGTCGCAGTTCCGATAGGCCCTGCTGCTGCCTCCGATGCCTTAGATGACCGCGAAGGTAGCAGCAGTAGGGGATTCAGCATTGTGAAGCTTCATCTGTGGTGGATAATGTGGGAGGGTGGGCTGTGGCACCCTAGCAGTACCAGCTGAACTCGGTTGAGTCCCTTGTTAGGCTGGGAGGATTGTAGAGAGTAGAGGTCCCCTTTTTTATTTTGTTTCATTTGTTGATGTCGGCTACCCCACCAAAATTGGGGGAAGTGCCTTGGTATATGTATGTATGTATAAAGTACCTAACAAGACTGGATGGGCTCAAAATACTTTGCAATGACCTAATAACACCAAACACTTGGCAGTTACTCTACAACATGCAGTATGAATACCAAACACTTCATTTTTAAAATTTCTATTTATTACCTGATAACTGCAACCAAGGACATGGTTACTATCCGGGCTGAACTGACACGCGAAATACCCTTCCATGTTGCCTCCAACTTCTCCGAGACGAGCCATCTCGACCCATATCCCTCCGCCTTTATCGGCTCCTTCCTCGGGCTCCCAGATGATGATCGATCGATCTAACGTCTTGGAGCAGCTGAGAAGTCTGTAGGGTTGATGCCGAACATCGTCTGAAAATATCAAAGCGTACGGTAATAAAATATTTACAGGAATTAAGCTGACAATTCTATATGGTAGATCTTCCACTTGTGTAGTTAAATATCTTATATACTTCTTGATATTTCCCCATCTTATACATTTAACCAATAACTTTAACCCTTTTACCCCCAAAGGACGTACTGGTACATTTCACAAAGCTCATCCCTTTACACCCATGGACGTACCGGTACGTCCTTGCAAAAAACTGCTATTTACATTTTTTTTCATAATTTTGATAATTTTTTGAGAAACTTCTGGCATTTTCCAAAAGAATGAGACCAACCTGACCTCTCTATGATGAAAATTAAGGCTGTTAGAGCAATTTTTAAAAAATATACTGCAAAATGTGCTTGTAAAAAATAACCCCCTGGGGGTTAAGGGTTGGAAAGTTCCAAATAGCCTGGGGGTAAAAGGGTTAATCCTGACCAAATATTAAAGACCGTTTCTCCTTGATCTTTCGGGCTTCCCCACTGGTTGGAATACAGCTACGTCCAGGCTTACCACTTCCCAAACTGATGACTACTTTCCCCCATTTCTAGAAGTTTTATTCCAGCTTTGACCAAGGCATGGAATGATCTTCCTAATCGGGTAGTTGAATCGGTGGAAATTCAAAAGTTCAAACTTGCAGCGAATGGTTTTTACTTTGAACAGACTGACATGTATCTTTTTAATAGTTCATATTTGAAATAACTTTTAATGAATGGCGAGCGATTGTGACGCAGTTCCGGTAGGCCCTGCTGCTTCCTCCGATGCCTTAGATGACCGCGGAGGTAGCAGCAGTAGGGGATTCAGCATTATGAAGCTTCATCTGTGGTGGATAACAGGGGAGGGTGGGCTGTGGCACCCTAGCAGTACCAGCTGAACTCAGTTGAGTCCCTTGTTAGGCTGGGAGGGACGTAGAGAGTAGAGGTCCCCTTTTTGTTTTGTTTCATTTGTTGATGTCGGCTACCCCCCAAAATTGGGGGAAGTGCCTTGGTATATGTATGTATGTAATGTTTGTTTTTTAAAATATTTTATTTGACCTGTTCATTACCTCTTATATTGTTTAATGTATTTATTTCCTTATTTCCTTCCCTCACTAGGCTATTTTTCCCTGTTGAAGCCCTTGAGCTTATAGCATCTTGCTTTTCCAACTGGGGTTGTAGCTTAGCTAGTAGTAATAATAATAATAATACATACATATATACTGTATACCAAGGCACTTCCCCCAATAATAATAATAATCTGCTTCATCTTGACTACCTAATAGCCACCTCATGGTTTGGTGTTCCTGTCACTTACAAGAATGCATCCCTGAGTGTGAGTTTTCTTACGTGTTCAATATATTTCAGCATATCTCCACAACAGCTTGTGATAAAAAAACAATTGACATACCACTGAAGGAGACGAAATTCAACAACTGTTGACTTTGTTTTCATTTAGTAAGAAGGCTGGGAGGAACGTAGTAGAGGTCCCCTTTTTTTGTTTTTGTTTCATTTGTTGATGTCGGCTACCCCCCAAAATTGGGGGAAGTGCCTTGGTATATGTATGTATGTAAGAAGACAGTCTCTGCTACCAATGTTATTTCCTGCTGTGTCGAAAGTCTACAGGTCTTTGTCACATTCATCGCAAAGCAATATTTCGTCTTGTGGTAAAAAACACTCGAGATTCTACTGTTGAAGATGAAATTTAACAACCGTTGATTTTGTTTTTCATTTAGTAAGAAGACAGTCCCTGCTATCAATACAGTTTCCTGCAGTGTCGAAAGTCTAAAGGACTTTGTCACATTCATCGCAAAGCAATAGTTCGTTGTGTCCTCCTTAGTTAAGTTCGGTCACCAAAGCCAGACATTAAACCTCGATTCGTTTTTCATACGAACTCATATCAATTTCCAGCCTCGACTCGTAAAGAGAATTGTGCCATTACTTTACAACTGGAACATTGTAAACCTCCAACAGCTGATAGTTTTCATTTTGAATACAAGTGAGGTTTACTCAATATACAAACAGTTGAGAGCAACAATGTCGCAAAGATTCAAACTATGTGAAACATGCAACGGCAAGCTTAAGCAGGTTTTTCTACTACCAGCGCTGGAGAACAAGAGATAAAAAAAAGCAATAGCATTAGTGTATGAGTGTGCATGAAACACGTGGGGTACAATATCAATTTCTACATACTGTGTATTAACAATTGCATATCAAATCATCTTAACCCTTTTACCCCCAGGCTATTTGGATTTTTTTCAAGCACATTTTGCAGTGTATTTTTTTTAAATTGCTCTAACAGCCTTAATTTTCGTCATAGAGAGGTCAGGTTGGTCTCATTCTCTTGCAAAATGCCTGAAGATTCTCAAAAAATTATAAAAAATATGCAAAAAAAATTTAAATAGCAGTGTTTTGCAAGAACGTACCGGTACGTCCATGGGGGTAAAGGGATGAGTTTTGTGAAACGTACTAGTACGTCCTTTGGGGGTAAAAGGGTTAATGGTTATTTGATGCGCATAATAAGTTCTATTTGCACTTCTTTTTATTTCTATTAATTTCTTCCATACGGTTATTCAATGTATGTACTGAGGATATTATGCAAGGCACTGGCTATTGGGTATGTTATATATGAATGTATGAGCATAATGAAAATTAACATTCAACATTTCTCCTAACTAAAGGGTTAGTACCACTTGATAAAGAATTCTGTATGGTTATAATACCTATCAACTAAGGCGCTTCCCCAATTTTTGGGGGTAGCAGACATAAAAAAAAAAAAAAAAAAAAAGGGGAATTTCTGGGCTCGACTTGTGTCACTCCTTGAAATGCTCCTCTAGCACCATTTCTAAGGCATAGTTATTGCTGAATATACCAGAGAAAAAGAGATGTATGGAATGCCAGGAATAAACCTAGCTTGCTCACTCTTTGAGTGTCGGTATAGAAAACTGGGGCGTGATAGAGCCACGACCATAGGTCCCTCTCCAATTAGACCTGGAATTTTCTTCTCTTAGCTCCTCCTTTATTTTACCTGTTCATTACTACTTATATTGTTTACTGTATTTATTTCCTTATTTCCTTCCCTCATTTGGCTATTTTTTCCTGTTGAAGCCCTTGAGCTTATAGCAGCTTGCTTTTCCAACTAGGGTTGTAGCCTAGCTAGTAGTAATAATAATAATAATACATACATATACCAAGGCACTGCTAGGGTTCCACAGCCCACTTTCCCCCCCGTTATCATAACACATTCAAAGAACTCTACGTAATGTTTCCTGAGTCTGCTACTTCTACCAGAATTTGTTTTTTCTTGGCTTCTCTTGATTAAAGAGACAAGGAGGACCCTTTTCACCGGGCGTCACAGGTATCTCCCCAGAAATAGATTTTTCCTTCGTCAAAATCCCTTTTTTAGCAAGACCAATTTCAACATGGCAACATATTCAGTTATACAAATATACAGCTATACACAAATTCCAAACAAATATACTAAAGGTTAAAGGTGTCTGGTTTCAGTTCCAGTTCCAGTTCCATCAGAATAGATGCTCACCAGACCGTCAGCCATGCAAGCCCAATCCCCCACTGTGGTGCCCTACCACAGCAGTAGCCTCCCCAGTAAACAGCTTAAACTCACGGCCCTGGGCGGGGATCGATCTCTTCGTTACCACTGTACTAGCCAGGAGGCTATCATGAACACTTGGATTCCATGCGCATTGAACACCAAGTGATACACTACTCACCTTTAATAATCGGACAAGCCCAACGCACTTCTGATATTAAGCCCTCATGGCCGGCCAAGATAGTATCGAGCAACACGGATATCGTCACGTCTTTGTCCCCGGAGCTTGGCTTGACTCGGAACACGACGCTGCGCAGCCGCAGAACTTTGCTTTCCCTGTCTTCCGCATCCTTCACGTCGTCTTCTTTCTCCAGCACCGAGACTTTCCAGACGCGAACGGAGGAGTCCTTCGAACCGCTGGCTAGCAGTAATCCGCCATTATCTGAAAGGTGGTAATATTTATGCTCAAAATGCATTAAAAAAAAGTAAAAGAGCAACCTGAATATTTTCAACATTTTACTCAAGTCTAAGGACCTTGCCTTTTTTCATATGTTGACTGTGAATAAATCTAGATTATAATAAAAATCATAACTAGAATTGCGATCTTTATCTGGTTCAACTCCAAAACTCAATGGGTTCATCCAAAGCATAATAGCTATCAGTTGTTAGAATTTGGTGAAAATCAAGCAAGACATTTTAACATAATCCTGCAAACAGACAAACAAATATAACTAAATAAATGGAGGTCATTTCATAAACACCTTAGCAGAGGTAATGAATTCATAATCTAACATACTTTTTCATTCCAATGCATATTTAGTTTTTCACATTAAATATTCTCTTTACTGTAATAAATTCAAAAAGTGGGTTATCAACTTTATGTGGTCTTAAGTATTTTCTGCCTCAATTCCCATCTGGTTTAGATTACATTTCCTGCTATTAATTATTATTTTTGGCAATTCCTAAGGGTCTTTTGTCATACAACTAGTCTGACTAATTTCTTATCTCCCTTCATTACACCTAACCATACTGATTTCTTTTATTTCCGCTGGACACCTCACCCCTCTGTAACATACGACATACTGATTTCTTTTCTTCGCACTGGACACCTCACCCCTCTGTAACATACGACATACTGATTTCTTTTCTTCCCGCTGGACACCTCACCCCTCTGTAACATACGACATACTGATTTCTTTTCTTCCCGCTGGACACCTCACCCCTCTGTAACATACGACATACTGATTTCTTTTCTTCCCGCTGGACACCTCACCCCTCTGTAACATACGACATACTGATTTCTTTTCTTCCCGCTGGACACCTCACCCCTCTGTAACATACGACATACTGATTTCTTTTCTTCCCGCTGGACACCTCACCCCTCTGTAACATACGACATACTGATTTCTTTTCTTCCCGCTGGACACCTCATCCCTCTGTAACATACGACATACTGATTTCTTTTCTTCCCGCTGGACACCTCACCCCTCTGTAACATACGACATACTGATTTCTTTTCTTCCCGCTGGACACCTCACCCCTCTGCAACATACGACGTAACAGGTAAACAATAAAGATCCTAAATCAAGCAAACAAGATCTCGGAAACTCACCTTCTCGCATAATGTCAAGCGAAGTCACCCAGTCTTCGTGACCGTTAAGAACCGCTTCCGGAAAATAGTCGCCTAAACTGTCGCACGTGAACACGTGTATCCGGCTGTCGTGATCGCCGCACAGGAGCATCGGATGCTTGGCCTCTTCGATCTTCACCAGGAGGAGGCTCGTGACGAACGTGCGTCTCGGGAGACGGAAGGTCTTCCTGCATTCTTTTTCCCCTGAGGACGTGCATGGAATTAACAAAAGGCACAATATGTACTACCAACTAAAACATTAAATCTTCATGGAATTAGGAGCCTTGATTGTATAACTACAATTTCACGACCGTACCTGTTACAGGGCAGACGATCCAACAGGCGGCCATGTCGGTAACGGCCGTCACGACGAGAAGCTTCTCCTTCCCGTCTTCGTGGATAACCAATCCATCGGACATAACTACACCTTCGCTGTGTTCTGGAAATAAGAAAAAGAAAAATCAATTTAGTATTAATGAATTTCTATTTATATTGTACTACTAGGCAAGCAGTTAATTCTAATAGCCAGGCCTTCTCCATCATGAGGCTCAATACTACACAGTATTCTAGAAGTTTTATTCCAGCTGTGACCAAGTTGTGGAATGATCTTCCTAATAGGGTAGTTGAATCGGTAGAACTTCAAAAGTTCAAAGTTGGAGCAAATGCTTTTTTGTTGACCAGACGGACATGAGTCTTTTTATAGTTTATTTATGACATATCTGTCTTTGACGTTGTTAATAGTTTATGTATGACATACTGTATCTGTTTTGACATTGTTGCCTTTTTTAGAATGATTTATTGTTAATTTGTTCTCTTCATTTATTTATTTCCTTATTTCCTTTCCTCACTGGGCTATTTTTTCCTATTGGGGCCCCTGGGCTTATAGCATCTTGCTTTTCCAACTAGGGTTGTAGCTTGGATAGTAATAATAATAATAATAATAATAATCAGTCAGGTCTCCCTTTTTTTCCATTTTTACCAACACTCCTAACTCCCATTCATCAGGTTTTGCCTCTTCATGCCACATTCTATTCAAGTACCATATGTGGATGAGGTCATGATGAGGGGCAGATGGAGAGGGTTTGGGCATGCTCTTTGCACTCCACAAGAGAGATTAGTTCACCAAACGTTCAGCTGGGCTACACAAGGCACTAGAAGAGTTAGAAGATCCAGGTCTACACGGCTGAGGACTATGAAGCAGGAAGTAGATGATGATGAATGGAGAAGTATTGAATTTAAAGCTCAAGATAGAGGTGACTGGCGAAATCTAACCGAGGCCCTTTGCATCAAAAGGCGTAGGAGGTGATGATGATGATGATGATTTATATTGTAATTAGTTTAATGCCTAGAGACTACTGGATCATATTTTTACTCATAAGGCTTAATCAAATTAATTTGCTCTTCAGTGAGAGAGAAAAATTAGAGTTAAAGAATTTGGAAAACTTGGTCATTATTACCATTTTTATTAATAGTAATATAGTTTACCAAACTCTCAACTGGGCTCCTCAAGGCACTAGAAGAGTTGGAAGACCCAGGCCTACAAGGCTGAGGACTATGAATCGCTAAGCTGGAGATGATGATTGGAGAAGTATTGATTTAAAAGCTCAAGATAGAGGTGACTGGCGCAATCTAACCGAGGCCCTTTGCGGCAATATGCATAGGTGATGATGATAATTATTACTACTAAACTGTTCAATCAAAACAAATCACACAAAATTATATAAATGTCAAGAACGACACCGAAAAATCCAATTGTGGAACCACACCGGGTCAGCTGATTTCATTCTTTCATCATTCAGTCCAGGTACAGACGACTACTTACACTCAAATGTGTGGTTATGGGAGAGTATAGAGGAGGAAGTGCTAATGTACGAGTGATTACTATACTCAAGTAGGGATGTCTGTATATCTAAATTTAAGAAATTATCGCTGTACTCATCTATTACAACAACTTTTTAAAGTAAACTGTTGTATTACTAAGATGTCAAACGTATTCTTGAGCATCGAGGAGTTTGATCACTTTCAGCAATCAAAAACACCGGTAGAATATAGACCTTATAAATTATGACCCAATGGTGTGTATCTTTTGGGTGGCATTACTTATATTTCAAATATGTATCACTTTACTTTCTAAAGCTTTTATTAATTCATTTCACTAGCCATGGGATTCCTTCAGCCACAGTCGACAGATTCCACTCTATACCACTTTATTTCTCTATACCTTACCTCTGTCATTTCTTCAATTCACTCATGAAAAAGTCAAGCAATTCATTTCCTTAGCTTATTATTATTCAAGCAATTCATTTCCTTGGCTTATTATTATTATTATTATTACTATCCAAGCTACAACCCCAATTGGAAAAGCAAGATACTATAAGCCCAGGGGACCCAACAGGGAAAAATAGCCCAGTGAGGAAAGGGAATAAAGAAATAAATAAATGAAAAGAACAAATTAATAATAAATCATTCTAAAAAAAGTAACAACGTCAAATCAGATATGTCAAATATAAACTATTAACAACGTCAAAAACAAATATGTCATATATAAATTATAAAAGGACTCGTGTCTGCCTGGTCAACAAAAAAACATTTGCTCCAACTTTGAACTTTTGAAGTTCTACTGATTCAACTACCCGATTAGGAAGAGTATCCAGACCCTACCTTTAATCACCACACTTGTAACAAGCTTGCAACATCTCACTCGTAACCTGTACGAGTGATTCTACATATGATGACCATCTAAAGTCAATAGGACTCTTGATCTTCAGTGTCCTCCTGACACCAATACTACAACAGAGTAATTAGTTTTATCATGCCAGCAACTTGAACCGAGTGATACTCCTTCCTCGAGGGCAGTGGTTCCCAACCTTTTTCCTGACATTTCCCCCTGCACCCAGTGCAACCCTCCAGATTTCCCCCTTCATGTGTATGAGGGAAAGAGTAGTTGAAACACACTGTGATGACTTACTAATTTATTTTTCCATTATACAAATATACTGATAAACAAATAGTTACAGAGTAAAATGGATAGAGAGCGGTTAGTAACAACTAACCGCATAGCCATAGAGAGCGGCTAGTGGCAAAATAAAAGGACTTCTGTTTATTTTTCTAATTCAAAATTGCATTAGTGAGAAGGTTGAGGCTGCTTCTTGTGCACCAGTCTCTCTCTCTCTCTCTCTCTCTCTCTCTCTCTCTCTCTCTCTCTCTCTCTCTCTCTCTCTCTCTCTCTCTCTCTCTCTCTCTCAAACATGATCAAATACATCTGATATTTTTTTAGTTAGTAGGTAGTGTAATTATTTCCCCCCTGGTAGCTTCAAATTTCCCCCAGGTTGGGAACCACTGCTCTAGGGGCTTTTAACTATGGCTGAATAATGTTAAACATTTTTTACCCCAAGGTAATTCAAAATGACGTGTTTCTACACACACAGCAATCAAACACAAAAATTATCCACATTCAGCACTACTGTAATTTATGATAAACTTCAATACATTCTACGAGAGTACTGTACAAAATATGCAACCGCCTTACGTTATAATATCTCCTAAAACCAAGCAGCGATCCACTTAATCAATAGCCAAACTTCAAAATAAGAAAGATGGAAACAAGATTTGAGCTTATACAATATTCTCATTAGAAGGATGTTTGGCTCCTTCGTAAACTTTTAGGTATAATTCTTCTAAATATCAAAGAAAAATGGCTTAAGTGAGGTAAAGATCTTTATTTAAAATTTGGTTTTCTTAAAAATCAATAAAATTGGGCAAAGTAAAAGCAGAGTATAGAAGATATAATATAATGCTTAAGTAGGCGTTTATTTCTTTTACATATTATGGCAATGAAGTATAATGAAGTCTGGTATTTTATGATTAAAAGCATGCAAGCAGGTTCTAATGTACAATGGAAAACAAGATTTTCAAGTATAGATTGAATAAAATACGAGGCACTAATCTTACCTAAAGTTGTAATGCATTTCAGCGTACGGAGCCCCTCGACTTCTTCGTTACTCAGGGTCCAAACTACAGCCAGTGAATCCGATCCTGTGCTGATCAACGTCTGTCCGGTTGAAGGGCTCGGATGAATCCATCGCACCGAGGTAATCTTACCCTTGTGTACTTTGGGTGATGCTCCAACAACATTGCTGTCCTGAAATTGAGAGTAAAATCTTAGATCTACATCTGACTGAAATCTAAAAACCTGTTCACTTTACTAACTTAACCCTTTTACCCCCAAAGGACGTACTGGTATGTTTCACAAAACTCATCCCTTTACCCCCATGGACGTACCGGTACATCCTTGCAAAAAAATGCTATAAATTTTTTTTTTCATATTTTTGATGTTTTGAAAAATTTCAGGCATTTTCCAAGAGAATGAGACCAACATAACCTCTCTATGACAAAAAATTAAGGCTGTTAGAGCAATTTAAAATAAATATACTGCAAAATGTGCTGGGGAAAAAATAACCCCTTGGGGGGTTAAGGGTTGGAAATTTCCAAAGAGCCTGGGGGTAAAAGGGTTAAAAGTTGTAGATTATAAGATTGGGTTTTAGTAGAAATGGACTTCAAAAGGCTGTATCAACTGTTCATACAATAACATTTCACCCTGCTCACCCCTCAAGAATCTGAAAATTGTCTTGTTTTTTTTATATATGCATTGATATGTTTGACTGAATACTTTGAATAATGAAGGAAATGACAACATTTCATTTTGTTGTAGCTATGGCAGAGGCAGTGGCTAGCCCTTCTGGCGTTAATTTTTACAAAGACCCAACTCCTTGATTGTGTGCAATGCAATGTTGGTTATGACAAATTTTATCATTAAGAGAATTGCTACATATTGCGCAGCCAACAAATCGTGTCGACACGAAAATCGTTACAGATGGCTTCAAACTGTTGGAATCTAGATTTATGTCTACTTTAGGCTCCAGAGCCTTTACATGTGCGGCCCCAAGACTATATAATAAGCTCCCATGAAACATTCGAATGATTGAAGACATTGAGGCTTTCAAGAGGAAACTGAAGACTTTCTTATTTCACGAGTCTTTGACAGTGACGATTTAACAGTAAATGAACAATACGCGATATGAAACGTTAAATACTCTGAACGAACAAGGTAAAACGACAGTGGAGGTCCTGTAGAGAGTGGGGTTCTCCTGCTGTATGGGACTGGAAAAGCAGGCATTAAAGTAAAGTAAGTAAAGCATTTTTCTAGTAGAGGTATTGAATTAGTAGTTGAATATGCTCAACGACATAATTCGATTTTTAAGGAAAAGTGTTACTATAGGAACGCCTTTATGTGTGATCGCTCTGTACTGTACTGACGAAAGGACAAGAGGGAAGTACATTCTATTTTGAAACAGCGTAATTTCATCTGTGTCAGCAATTGACTATGATAACATTGCTCCTGGTTCAGTGTATAGGAATTATTGCTCATGTGAAAGCAAAATGCCACCTATTTTCACTGCAAATAAATACTTGATTATCTGAAAGAAATAATAATCAATAAGGTTAGCATGGGCAACTCAGCATGCCATTACATAGGAGCTCAAAGTTTTTCTTTTTCCGCACAAGCGAGCGCGCGGCGGAGCAAAAACCATTAGGTTTCTAAATACATCCTCGTTCTTAGACGGGGTTTTCAGTCTATTTGCTGTTGAAATGAGGGTAAAATTCAGCGAAAGCGCATTATTTAAAACAGGAAAATCTGCGGTGCCTTTATATATCAGCGGCCAGTTCCTCCCACGCATTAAAAATGTACATAAACTAAAGTAAATTTTCCCCCACTAATTTAATCTACGAGCCATGTCCTTACCTACTTAACTGACGTATTCCTAGACGGCTGTCATCATACATACAGTACATGTGGCCGTTGTCATACATAAACCCCAAAATTGCTTTTGGGGTGTATGTATGATAGCAGCCACCTGTATTATTACTATCATTATTACTAGACAAGCTACAACCCTAGTTGGAAAAGCAAGATGCTAAAGCCCAAAGGCTACAACAGGGAAAAATAGCTAAGTGAGGAAAGGAAACAAGGAAATGTATTAAATAGCAAAGTGAGTGAGGAAAGGAAACAAGGAAATGTATTATTATGGCTGACTTAGAATATGGCAGGGTAAGGGGGTTTGCTGGGGGCGGGGCGTCAGCCCCCGTTAGGTATGTAGGTAAGGACACGGCTTGTAGGTTAGGTTAGGGGGGAAAGTTTAGGTCCATTTTTAATCAACGCATGAGGAACTGGCCGCTTATATACAAAGGATCCCTGCTTTTTTCTGTTCAAAACATTGATCAGTCCTTAACTATAATTATACCACTATACCTAACCTAACTTAGGAGCCTTTGTAGGGTGAAGGCCAGATCCCGTAGAAAACGGGAATATTCTGAACTGTGGCCGTCGTTCTAAAACGATTTTGGCGGGAGAAGCTAACTTATAAAGACCTACCTAACCTATGCTAAAAGCCGTGTCCTTACCCAGGGGGGCTGCTGCCACCCCCCCCCCCTACACAAAATATTTAAGATCCGTAGACCATTTCCAAACGTTTTTATTCTATACAAGATAACAGTCGGTGCGATAATAAGCAAATTAGGACTCTTGGACGTAGCGCTACAAACTACCCTTCTGTTCAAAGCGTTGTTCAGTCCTTAACTATAATAATAGCAATATACCTAACCTAACTTAGATCGCCATGTCCATATTTCCATGGGGCAATGACCCAAAGCTACGTTCAGTGTTAATAGCAAATGTTATAATGGAAATAATCCTAGAAACAACACCAAATTTTCATATAAAATGCAATTTATGAATAACCGGTCATTTAAAGTTACTTTATGGGATTCGAAATATTGTACACTGAACATGCTTATTTAATATTATTACTTAATATACAGTTCTCTAAACCTACCTTAGGATCAAACAGTAATATTCCCGTATCGGCGGCATAAGCAACTGTATCCTCGGCCCAGGAAATACACCTGGGGGTTTGATTAACACCCGATGACAGGTATTTCACACAGGCGGCCATAGTCACGCTACACTGTTTACGGTCACCCTGTGACGTCACAAATGTCAACAACGCAGCCAGCTTATGTCGAACAAGTGACCAGCATACAGAAATGAAAATTATAATTATATAGCTTTTTAAATTAGCTAGAATTATAAATTATATCTCTAAATAATTAGTAATTAATTTAGTTTATTCTTGTAATATTAAAATACTTCTTGATTACATAATTATGTGGAATTTATCAATTGTAAGATGACTTTTCTATACGCTCAAGAATAAAAGCTGTCTTGGAATCCTCCTCTAGTAAAATGTAAACAACTGATCTCATATCTACCTAGATTGCTTCATCAATGTGAATTTTATTATTATTATTAAAATTATTATTATTATTATTATTATTATTATTATTATTATTATTATTATTAGATAAGCTACAACCCTAGATGGAGAAGCAGGATACTATAAGCCCAAGGGCTCCAACAGAGAAAAAATAGCCCAGTGAGGAAAAGTAGTAAACTACAAGAGAAGTAATGAACATTATTATTATTATTATTATTATTATTATTATTATTATTATTATTATTATTATTATTATTATTATTATTATTATGTCATAAATGAGACTGCTATAGCAGGAGGAAGACTAAGGGTCGTGAAAGAGATAGAAGAGGGAATATATGATAAGTTGAAGAAAAATTTGGAAGCAATTAAAGTGGGTGGAATTAATAGGTGGATGGAAGATATATATATATATATATATATATATATATATATATATATATATATATATATATATATATATATATATATATATATATATATATATGAATGATAAAATATTCAAGAGAATGGGAAGGGAAGAAATCAAGACAAAGGTGGAAAAATTGGGTCGCAAAAGATGGAGAGAAGAGATAAAAGCTGTTTGGAAATTTATGCAAAATAGTATATCAAGTAGATGAAATGTTTTATGACAAACTAGACTCTGTTAAACTGCTAAAGTTAACTATTAAATAATATGAAAAGATATGTAAGAGGAAGTGTGTTATTATTATTATTATTATTATTATTATTATTATTATTATTATTATTACTAGCCAATATACAACCCTAGTTGGAAAACCAGAATGCTACAAGCCCAAGGGCTTCAATAGAGAAAACAGCCCAGTGAGGAAATGAAGTAGAATAGAAAATAGACAATATAAATGCAATGAATCAGATCAGTCATATATAAACTATAAAATGAAACTTGTGTTAACCTGTTCTACAAAAAAGAATTTACAAAAAGCTTAAACTTCCGAAGTTCCACTGATTCAATTGCTAGATGAGGAAGGTCTTCCCACAGTCTGGTCACAGGTGGAAGGAAATTTTCTCTAGAATGCTGTGTAGTATTGTGCCTTAAAATGGAAAAGGCAGGACTCTTAGGATTAACTGCATAACTAGGACTACGTATAGGATGGTACAGTCTTGGATGATCCGAATCATGAAAAATCCTATGCAAACATGAATAAAGGACTATTTGAACGACGGTGCAAGATATTATATCTTGATTAGTAATACGAAAATTAATAGACTGTAAGTTTTTATACAGCAAATTAAGATGAGAATCAGAAGCTGAAGACCAGACAGGAGAACAACTCGAATGAAGGTAAAATGGAAGAATTAAAACATTTCATAACGATAGATTGATCACCGAAGCTTAAGATTTTCTTAATAAGCAATTCTGTTTTTTTTTTTCTGTATGCAACTGAAGAAGAAATAGAAGCCCTAGCCCATTTTTGGGTTTACTATAGGAATGGCAGCAGCTATATGAAGAGGAAGAGTAACATAATAGGAAATTATTCAAAGAAAAAGGAATAGAATAAGGAAGGAAAAAGAAGAATATAAAAAGTCCAAACTGACCACAATAGGTTACCAAAACGGACTATTATTATTATCATCATTATTATTATTATTATTATTTTTATTATTATTATTATTATTATTATTATTATTATTAACTGCTGAGCTACAACCCTAGTTGGAAAAGCAGGATGCTATAAGCCCAGGGGCCCCAACAAGGAAAATAGCCTGGTGAGGAAAGGAAACAAGGGAAAATAAAATATTTTTAAGAAGAGCAACAACAATAAAATAAATATTTCCCAAATAAACTATAAAGACATTAACATAACAAGAGGAAGAGAAACAAGATAGAATAGTGTGCCCGAGTGTACCCTCAAGCCAGAGAACTCTAACCCAAGACAGTGGAAGACCATGATACAGAGGCTATGGCACTACCCAAGACTAGAGAACAATAGTTTGATTTTGGAGTGTCCTTCTCCCAGAAGAGCTGCTTACCATAGCTAAAGAGTCTCTTCTACCCTTACCAAGAGGAAAGTGGCCACTGAACAATTACAGTGCAGTAGTTAACCCCTTAAGGGAAGAAGAATGGTTTGGTAATCTCAGTGTTGTCAGGTGTATGAGGACAGAGGAGAATCTGTAAAGAATAGGCCAGACCATTCGGTGTCTGTGTAGGCAAAGGGGAAGAACCGTAATCAGAGAGAGGGATTCAATGTAGTACTGTGTGGCCAGTCAAAGGACCCCATAACTCTCTAGCGGTAGTATCTCGACGGGCGGCTGGTGCCCTGGCAGGGCGTTAATCTATCTCATTTCAAGATAAAATGAAAAGTGAAGATTAAGAATTTCATTATCAATTTATCTATGGTACATGAAAATAAGATTAATCATAATAATAAGAATAAGCTTAGAAGCTTTGCAACTATCTATAAGGCGATAGAGTGCCCACATACTTATTTTGCGGAGTGAGTAATTAGTGACCAGGAACCAGGAACCAGGAACCAGGACATGTCTTATAATAAAAATAAACTTTATGTTAGTTGCCTTTATCTGATTTTTATTTCAATTAACAAATCATCCAAATTTCCAGCTTTTAGCAATGGGTCACCCTGGGTTGAAATTATTAGTTTTATTATTATTATTATTATTATTATTATTATTATTATTATTATTATTATTATTGTTGTTGTTGTTGTTGTTATTTTTATTATTACTATTATTATTATTATTATTATTTCTAGTTGGAAAAGCAAGATACTATAAGCCCAAGGGCTCCAACAGGGAAAAATAGCCCAGTGAGGAAAGGAAATAAGGAAATAAATAAACGATACGAGAAGTAATGGACAATTACAATAAAATATTTTAAAAACATTAACAACATTAAAACAGACATTTAATGTATAAATTATAAAAAGACTTATGTCAGCCTGTTCAACATAAAATCATTTGCTACAAGTTTGAAATTTTGAAGTTCTACCGATTCAACTACATATGAAGTGACTTATGTAGTTTTTGGAGAGAGAGAGAGAGAGAGAGAGAGAGAGAGAGAGAGAGAGAGAGAGAGAGAGAGAGAGAGAGAGAGAGATTCCTTTATGATCAGAACTTCTATACGACCCAGGATCTAAAAATATTTCTTTAACTCGAAGCAAAACCAGACATTGACATAATTAACTGCTTTCAATAATTGAAAGAATGGAAGTCACAATAGTGACAAAACTCATTAAATTTAACATATTTTTAAGTACAGAATACTGGCATTTTCTCCAATTTACACGACTGTTCGATCAAAATGTCAAAATAGTTCGTGTATATATATATATATATATATATATATATATATATATATATATATATATATATATATACATATATATATATGTGTGTGTGTGTGTGTGTGTGTGTGTATATACAGCATACACGAGTACATACATAATTTTAAATAAACATGCATACAAATACATATTCAGTACATATATTTATAGTATATATATATATATATATATATATATATATATATATATATATATATATATATATATATATATATTTATATATATATAAACATAATATTACACTTGTAAATACACACATGCACACACAGACAGACATTATTATTATTATTATTATTATTATTATTATTATTATTATTATTATTATTATTATTATTATTATTATTATTATTATTATTATTATTATTATTATTATCAAAAGCAGTAAAGTTGTAACCTCAGCTGGAAAACTGAATATTATAAGCCCAAGGTATACAATAGAATTACTAATTCAATACGAAAAAAGAATGAATAAAATATAATATAAATGAAATAATAGATATAAGAGATAAATATTAATAAAGAGGAAAAAAATATGTATAATTTAAAAGTGGGACTTAACAATGAAAGTATGGAGTATAAAATAAAAAGTAGTATTTGGATAGTATTTAAAACTATTGTTGAAATATATCAATGGTAAAAGAAATTATTAATTTTGTTATATATATACATTTTTATCTAGGTACGAACAAAAACAGTACTGTATACCTCGTCCCTAAAGAACTTAAGCATATTTACTTGTTTATACCATGTTTACACACAAACAAACACAAAAACCAGCATCCAGATGTTAACTAGCAACCCATGACGTCCATAATAAATCCCCTGGCCAAAGCCCAAATTATTCTTTTGGACATTTTCATGGGGAAAGAGCAAATTATGAATAGGAATAAGGGTAACTGCGATAAAGATCGCACAGAAAACGGGAAGATGTAAACACCAGATAAGCAGCCAGTAACGAGACGCGAACAATGTGACGTCATTAACCGGCTCGGCCTATCAGGCAGAGTTGCCAGATTTTCTGAATGGGAAAAGGCCAACTTATAATCAACCACAGCTTTAAAAGGCCAACTCATTATTAGAAAAAGGCCAAAAATATAGTATTTAAAACCCACATTTTATTTCATGATATTACTAAAGGCCAACTAATTTAGAAAAAGGATAATTTTGAGATTTTTTGGCCTGAAAAAAGGCCAAACTGGCAACTCTGCTATCAGGGGCCATCTCGCTATACAGATGCCAGATGTCGCCAAATGGATTGCCGTGATATTTTTGGTTAATTATTTATAATATAGATTTTGTGATGTGTCTATAAATGTCTAAAATGTCTAATCTTACGATTTTACTTTTCGTTTTAGGTCTAAGTCTAATAGAGGATTTCTAAATGTAATTTTAATCTGTAGGCCTATAATGTAGCCAATCTTATTTTACAATTTACCAGTTATTTAACTGAAAAAAAAGTTTTTATACAATTTAATAACTTTATAAACAATTTTTATTTGTTAATCTATAATTTAATATAAAAACCGTGGTTTTACTAATTAGGCCTCTCGGAAAATAATAGGCTTACCCTGGTCCTTTGATTAGGGAAAATAGCATCACAACTACTTTAATAATATCTATATAGAGAGACAAATTAAGACTTGCGTAACATTCTCTCTCTCTCTCTCTCTCTCTCTCTCTCTCTCTCTCTCTCTCTCTCTCTCTCTCTCTCTCTCATAACGCATCAAAGTGAGCGCTATAGCGGAACGACACCTGGACTCCTCATCGTTCGAAATCATAACTTTGACTCTGGCTTCGGCTGACAATTCCAACAACATCATCTTTAAAATATATATCTAGTTTTATTATATTCATTCTAAGTATTAAATATATATATAATTAATTATATTCTCTTAATAAACAAGCAAAGAATGTAAATAACTGCATACGATTACTAAACGAAGCCAAAAACCAAAGCGTTCGAACACCCGGGAAGGTTCTCCTATGACGTCACACCCCAGAAGGGTTTCCAATGACGTCACTAGAGTGATATATTAGAACCGCCCGATTTCCTTCGACAGACAAATTGCTGTTAATAACCGAATTTTTGGGGCATTTAATAAATGAAATAGACCGTTTTTAATAGCTAAGCATATTGGAAATATATTTTAACATTAATTAACGTTGTTAATAAATATATTTTAACATTATTTAACGTTGTTAATAAGATATATTTACTA
>NC_090758.1:78344018-78346518 GCF_036898095.1 Palaemon carinicauda
TTATGCCCATGTTTTCCACACCGTACATCTTTTGGAGGGCTTGTGGGGCTTCGAGGATGGCGAGTTGGTTTTTTTCTTGGTTTTTTCTATGTTGGTTTTAAAGGTAAGTTGGTTTTTTGGTTTTTTCTATGTTGGTTTAATATGAAAATTGGTTTGGTTTTTTTTTTCGATTGGTTTTAACAATGGAGAGTTGGTTTTTTGGTTTTTTCAATGTTGGTTTTAAAGGTGAGTTGGGTTTTTTTCTTGGTTTTTTCGATGTTGGTTTTAAAGGTGGAGAGTTGGTTTTTTCTTGGTTTTTTCTATGTTGGTTTATTGTGAAGATTGTTTTTTTTTCGATTGGTTTTAACGATGGAGTTTTTTTCTATGTTGGTTTTAAAGATAAAAATTGGTTTGGTTTGTTTCGATTGGTTTTTTTTCCGATTGGTTTCAACAATGGAGAGTTGGTTTTTCTTGTTTTATTTTCGATGTTGGTTTTAAAGTTAGAGAGTTGGTTTTTTGGTTTTTTCTATGTTGGTTTATTATGAAAATTGGTTTTTTTTCTTGGTTTTTTCGATGTTGGTTTATTATGAGAACTGGTTTTTTTTCGATTGGTTTTAAAGATGGAGAGTTGTTTTTTCTTGGTTTTAAAGATGGAGAGTTGATTTTTCTTGGTTTTAAAGATGAAGGGTTTTTATTTTCGATTGGTTTCAACAATGGAGAGTTGGTTTTTCTTGATTTTTTTTCAATGTTGGTTCTAAAGATGAAGTTGATTTTTACTTGGTTTTTTCGATGTTCGTTTTCAAGGTGGAGAGTTGGTTTTTTTTTTCTTGGTTTTTTCGATGTTGGTTTTAAAGGCGGAGAGTTGGTTTTTTGGTATTTTTCTATGTTGGTTTTAAAGATGGAGAATTGTTTTTTTCCGATTGGCTTAACAATGGAGTTGGTTTTTCTTGGTTTTTTCGATGTTGGTTTTGAAGGTGGAGATTTGTTTTATTTTTTTTCCAATTGGTTTTAAAGATGAAGTTGGTTTCTTTTATTGGTTTTAAAGATGGAAAGTTGGTTTTTCTATATTGGTTTACTATGGACAAGTGTTTTTCTATGTTGGTTTTAAAATGGAGAGTTGGTTTTTCTTGTTTTTTCGATTGGTTTATTATGGAGAGGTGTTTTTTTCAATGTTGGTTTTAAAGATGGAGAATTGGCGAGTTGGTTTTTCTTGTTTTTTTTTCTTGTTTTTTTTCGATTAGTTTTGTAGACGGAGAGTTGGTTTTTCTTTTTTTTCTAAGTTGGTTTATTATCGAGAATTGGTTTTGTTGTTTTCGATTGGTTTTAGCGATGGAGAGTTGGTTTTTTATTTTTCTATAATGGTTTTTTAAAAGATAGAGAATCAGTTTTATGGTTTTTCCTATATTGGTTTCTTAGGCGGAGAATTGGTGTTTTGTTTTTCCGATTGGTTTCATAAGATGGAGATTTAGTTTGGTTTTTTTTTTCCGATTGGGTACTATGATGGAGAACTATTATTTTGGTTTCTTAAGATGGAAAACTATCTTTGAACTTTCCGATTGAAAACTGCTGTTGGTTCGTTTTCCCAATTGGTTTATTAAGTTGGTTTTCAGTTTCGGTTTTTCAGATTGGTTTATCAATTTGGTTTTTAATTTTTCAACTGGTTTCTTGAGGGATTTCTTAGAGTTTGAGTTTTCCAGATTGTTTTAGTAAATTGGTTTTTCCGAATTGGCTTATCAATTTGGTTTTTAGTTTTTCCGATTGGTTTCTTGAAGGATTTCTTATAGTTTGGTTTTTTTTTCTATGGTTTCTAGAGGTTTTTCTTTGAGTTTGGTTGAAGAAATATTGGTTTTAATTGAATTATTTCTTGTGGTTTTTCTTTGAGTTTGGTTGAAGAAATATTGGTTTTAATTGAATTCTTTCTTGTGGTTTTTCTTTGAGTTTGGTTGAAGAAATATTGGTTTTAATTGAATTCTTTCTTGTGGTTTTTCTTTGAGTTTGGTTGAAGAATTATTGTTTTTTATAGAATTATTTATTTTGTTTTTCCGTAGTTTTCTTGAAAAAGGTTTTTTTTTCCTAATGATTTTTTTCTTGTAAAGTTCTTGAACTGTTTTTAGTTTTTCCGATCAGTTTTTAATGTTTTTACTCTTCAAAATTGGTTAAAAAAAAACTTTTAATTCTTCTTAACTCAACTTCTGCTGTTATATTTCGGTGCAAATTGTTTAAAAATATCTATTTCTTCTTTTCATTCTATTATAATTAATCTATTATCATTCTATTTCCTCCCTAATAATCTATTATAGTTCCAAGCATCAAGAAATATGAACAGATGATAATTGCTAAAAAATAATTATCATTTATTGATAATTAAAATATCTAAGCTGACTAGTTTTTCGAGCCGTTTAATAATTGATAATTAATCTGTTCATCTAATCAGCTGATATGAATTAGCATAAACTAATTATCTAATCTATCTACTTATAAATTTCCTTCGCTTCTTGATAAATAATTTATTAACTAATTT
>NC_090758.1:78364018-78381518 GCF_036898095.1 Palaemon carinicauda
GTGTGTGGATAAAATGTGGGGTATAAATTGTGTGTGGATAAAATGTGGGGAATAAATTGTGTGTGGATAAGTTATGTGAGAGATAAATTGTGCGTGGATAAATTATGGGGTATAAATTGTGTGTGGATAAAATGTGGGGTATAAATTGTGTGTGGATAAAATGTGGGGTATAAATTGTGTGTGGATAAAATGTGGGGAATAAATTGTGTGTGGTTAAATTATGGGAGAGATAAATTGTGTGTAGATAAATTATGGGGGAGATAAATTGTGTGTGGATAAATTATGGGGGAGATAAATTGTGTGGATAAAATGTGGGGTAAAAATTGTGTGTGGATAAATTTGGGGGGGTGATAAATTTTTGGGGTGTGTATTGTAGGTGGATAAATTGCGTGGGTGATAAATTCTGTGGATAAATTGTGGTAAATAAATTGTGGGGGTGATAAAGTGCGGGGGTGATAAATTCTGTGGATAAATTGTGGGAAATAAATTGTGGGGGTGATAAATTGCGTGTGGATAGGATAAATTGTGGGGTTGATTATTTATGGAGTCGAAAAATTGAGTGGATAAATTGTGTGTGGATAAATTCTGATTGGATAAATTGTGGAAAAAAATCTAAAAATTCATTGAAATGAAATAAAGAATAATTAATATGTGAAATATAATTAGAAAATTGGAAATGGAAAATTATAAATTGAAAATTTAAGAAAAAAAATATAAAATTCTAAAATTGACAAATGGAAAATTGCAAAATGAAATATTTCATTAAAATGCGAAAAAAATATTAAATAGAAAAAATAAAGAATAATAATATATATGTATATATATATATATATATATATATATATATATATATATATATATATATATATATAAATTTATATATATATATATATATATATATATATATATATATATATATATATATATATATATATATATATATGTATATATATACTGTATATACATATATATATATAAATTTATATATACATATATATATATATATATATATATATATATATGTATATATATAAATTCATATATATATATATAAATACAATAAAATTAATGGATAATAAATTTGATATAACATCAAAATGTAATTTAAAAAGGAAAATTAAAAATATTAGAAATAAAATTGGCATAAAATAAAAAAATTAAAAAAGACAAAATCTAGACGTAAGATGGAAAAAATATTAGACAGAAAAAAACGACATATTAAGAAAAACTACAGAATCTTCAAACAGAAGTTATGAAAATGACGGGAAATTGAATAAATGGACAGAAAATGAAAGAAATAATGACGGGAAATTGAGTAAATGGACAGAAAATGAAAGAAATAATGACGGGAAATGGAATAAATGGACAGAAAATGAAAGAAATAATGACGGGAAATGGAATAAATGGACAGAAAATGAAAGAAATAATGACGGGAAATGGAATAAATGGACAGAAAATGAAAGAAATAATGACGGGAAATGGAATAAATGGACAGAAAATGAAAGAAATAATGACGGGAAATGGAATAAATGGACAGAAAAGGAAAGAAATAATGACGGGAAATGGAATAAATGGACAGAAAAGGAAAGAAATAATGACGGGAAATGGAATAAATGGACAGAAAATGAAAGAAATAATGACGGGAAATGGAATAAATGGACAGAAAAGGAAAGAAATAATGACGGGAAATGGAATAAATGGACAGAAAATGAAAGAAATAATGACGGGAAATGGAATAAATGGACAGAAAAGGAAAGAAATAATGACGGGAAATGGAATAAATGGACAGAAAAGGAAAGAAATAATGACGGGAAATGGAATAAATGGACAGAAAATGACAGAAGTAATGACGGGAAGTTGAATAAATGGACAGAAAATGAAAGAAATAATGACGGGAAATGGAATAAATGGACAGAAAATGAAAGAAATAATGACGGGAAATGGAATAAATGGACAGAAAAGGAAAGAAATAATGACGGGAAATGGAATAAATGGACAGAAAATGAAAGAAATAATGACGGGAAATGGAATAAATGGACAGAAAAGGAAAGAAATAATGACGGGAAATGGAATAAATGGACAGAAAATGAAAGAAATAATGACGGGAAATGGAATAAATGGACAGAAAATGAAAGAAATAATGACGGGAAATGGAATAAATGGACAGAAAATGAAAGAAATAATGACGGGAAATGGAATAAATGGACAGAAAATGAAAGAAATAATGACGGGAAATGGAATAAATGGACAGAAAAGGAAAGAAATAATGACGGGAAGTGGAATAAATGGACAGAAAATGAAAGAAATAATGACGGGAAATGGAATAAATGGACAGAAAAGGAAAGAAATAATGACGGGAAATGGAATAAATGGACAGAAAATGAAAGAAATAATGACGGGAAATGGAATAAATGGACAGAAAAGGAAAGAAATAATGACGGGAAGTGGAATAAATGGACAGAAAATGAAAGAAATAATGACGGGAAATGGAATAAATGGACAGAAAAGGAAAGAAATAATGACGGGAAGTGGAATAAATGGACAGAAAATGAAAGAAATAATGACGGGAAATGGAATAAATGGACAGAAAAGGAAAGAAATAATGACGGGAAATGGAATAAATGGACAGAAAATGAAAGAAATAATGACGGGAAGTTGAATAAATGGACAGAAAATGAAAGAAATAATGACGGGAAATGGAATAAATGGACAGAAAAGGAAAGAAATAATGACGGGAAATGGAATAAATGGACAGAAAATGACAGAAGTAATGACGGGAAGTTGAATAAATGGACAGAAAATGAAAGAAATAATGACGGGAAATGGAATAAATGGACAGAAAATGAAAGAAATAATGACGGGAAATGGAATAAATGGACAGAAAATGAAAGAAATAATGACGGGAAATGGAATAAATGGACAGAAAAGGAAAGAAATAATGACGGGAAGTTGAATAAATGGACAGAAAATGAAAGAAATAATGACGGGAAATGGAATAAATGGACAGAAAAGGAAAGAAATAATGACGGGAAATGGAATAAATGGACAGAAAATGAAAGAAATAATGACGGGAAATGGAATAAATGGACAGAAAAGGAAAGAAATAATGACGGGAAATGGAATAAATGGACAGAAAATGAAAGAAATAATGACGGGAAATGGAATAAATGGACAGAAAATGAAAGAAATAATGACGGGAAATGGAATAAATGGACAGAAAATGAAAGAAATAATGACGGGAAATGGAATAAATGGACAGAAAATGAAAGAAATAATGACGGGAAGTTGAATAAATGGACAGAAAATGAAAGAAATAATGACGGGAAATGGAATAAATGGACAGAAAAGGAAAGAAATAATGACGGGAAATGGAATAAATGGACAGAAAATGACAGAAATAATGACGGGAAGTTGAATAAATGGACAGAAAATGAAAGAAATAATGACGGGAAATGGAATAAATGGACAGAAAAGGAAAGAAATAATGACGGGAAATGGAATAAATGGACAGAAAATGAAAGAAATAATGACGGGAAATGGAATAAATGGACAGAAAATGAAAGAAATAATGACGGGAAATGGAATAAATGGACAGAAAATGAAAGAAATAATGACGGGAAATGGAATAAATGGACAGAAAATGAAAGAAATAATGACGGGAAATGGAATAAATGGACAGAAAATGAAAGAAATAATGACGGGAAATGGAATAAATGGACAGAAAATGAAAGAAATAATGACGGGAAATGGAATAAATGGACAGAAAATGAAAGAAATAATGACGGGAAATGGAATAAATGGACAGAAAAGGAAAGAAATAATGACGGGAAATGGAATAAATGGACAGAAAATGAAAGAAATAATGACGGGAAATGGAATAAATGGACAGAAAAGGAAAGAAATAATGACGGGAAATGGAATAAATGGACAGAAAATGAAAGAAATAATGACGGGAAATGGAATAAATGGACAGAAAATGAAAGAAATAATGACGGGAAATGGAATAAATGGACAGAAAATGAAAGAAATAATGACGGGAAATGGAATAAATGGACAGAAAATGAAAGAAATAATGACAGGAAATGGAATAAATGGACAGAAAATGAAAGAAATAATGACGGGAAATGGAATAAATGGACAGAAAATGAAAGAAATAATGACGGGAAATGGAATAAATGGACAGAAAATGAAAGAAATAATGACGGGAAGTTGAATAAATGGACAGAAAATGAAAGAAATAATGACGGGAAATGGAATAAATGGACAGAAAATGAAAGAAATAATGACGGGAAATGGAATAAATGGACAGAAAATGAAAGAAATAATGACGGGAAATGGAATAAATGGACAGAAAATGAAAGAAATAATGACGGGAAATGGAATAAATGGACAGAAAATGAAAGAAATAATGACGGGAAATGGAATAAATGGACAGAAAATGAAAGAAATAATGACGGGAAATGGAATAAATGGACAGAAAATGAAAGAAATAATGACGGGAAATGGAATAAATGGACAGAAAATGAAAGAAATAATGACGGGAAATGGAATAAATGGACAGAAAAGGAAAGAAATAATGACGGGAAGTTGAATAAATGGACAGAAAATGAAAGAAATAATGACGGGAAATGGAATAAATGGACAGAAAAGGAAAGAAATAATGACGGGAAATGGAATAAATGGACAGAAAATGACAGAAGTAATGACGGGAAGTTGAATAAATGGACAGAAAATGAAAGAAATAATGACGGGAAATGGAATAAATGGACAGAAAATGAAAGAAATAATGACGGGAAATGGAATAAATGGACAGAAAATGAAAGAAATAATGACGGGAAATGGAATAAATGGACAGAAAATGAAAGAAATAATGACGGGAAATGGAATAAATGGACAGAAAATGACAGAAGTAATGACGGGAAGTTGAATAAATGGACAGAAAATGAAAGAAATAATGACGGGAAATGGAATAAATGGACAGAAAATGAAAGAAATAATGACGGGAAATGGAATAAATGGACAGAAAATGAAAGAAATAATGACGGGAAATGGAATAAATGGACAGAAAATGAAAGAAATAATGACGGGAAATTGAATAAATGGACAGAAAAGGAAAGAAATAATGACGGGAAGTTGAATAAATGGACAGAAAATGAAAGAAATAATGACGGGAAATGGAATAAATGGACAGAAAATGAAAGAAATAATGACGGGAAATGGAATAAATGGACAGAAAATGAAAGAAATAATGACGGGAAATTGAATAAATGGACAGAAAAGGAAAGAAATAATGACGGGAAGTTGAATAAATGGACAGAAAATGAAAGAAATAATGACGGGAAATGGAATAAATGGACAGAAAATGAAAGAAATAATGACGGGAAATGGAATAAATGGACAGAAAATGAAAGAAATAATGACGGGAAATGGAATAAATGGACAGAAAAGGAAAGAAATAATGACGGGAAATGGAATAAATGGACAGAAAATGAAAGAAATAATGACGGGAAATGGAATAAATGGACAGAAAAGGAAAGAAATAATGACGGGAAGTTGAATAAATGGACAGAAAATGAAAGAAATAATGACGGGAAATGGAATAAATGGACAGAAAATGAAAGAAATAATGACGGGAAATGGAATAAATGGACAGAAAATGAAAGAAATAATGACGGGAAATGGAATAAATGGACAGAAAATGAAAGAAATAATGACGGGAAATGGAATAAATGGACAGAAAATGAAAGAAATAATGACGGGAAATGGAATAAATGGACAGAAAATGAAAGAAATAATGACGGGAAATGGAATAAATGGACAGAAAAGGAAAGAAATAATGACGGGAAGTTGAATAAATGGACAGAAAATGAAAGAAATAATGACGGGAAATGGAATAAATGGACAGAAAATGAAAGAAATAATGACGGGAAATGGAATAAATGGACAGAAAATGAAAGAAATAATGACGGGAAATGGAATAAATGGACAGAAAATGAAAGAAATAATGACGGGAAATGGAATAAATGGACAGAAAAGGAAAGAAATAATGACGGGAAGTGGAATAAATGGACAGAAAATGAAAGAAATAATGACGGGAAATGGAATAAATGGACAGAAAAGGAAAGAAATAATGACGGGAAGTGGAATAAATGGACAGAAAATGAAAGAAATAATGACGGGAAATGGAATAAATGGACAGAAAAGGAAAGAAATAATGACGGGAAATGGAATAAATGGACAGAAAAGGAAAGAAATAATGACGGGAAATGGAATAAATGGACAGAAAAGGAAAGAAATAATGACGGGAAATGGAATAAATGGACAGAAAAGGAAAGAAATAATGACGGGAAATGGAATAAATGGACAGAAAATGAAAGAAATAATGACGGGAAATGGAATAAATGGACAGAAAAGGAAAGAAATAATGACGGGAAATGGAATAAATGGACAGAAAATGAAAGAAATAATGACGGGAAATGGAATAAATGGACAGAAAAGGAAAGAAATAATGACGGGAAATGGAATAAATGGACAGAAAATGAAAGAAATAATGACGGGAAATGGAATAAATGGACAGAAAAGGAAAGAAATAATGACGGGAAATGGAATAAATGGACAGAAAATGAAAGAAATAATGACGGGAAATGGAATAAATGGACAGAAAATGAAAGAAATAATGACGGGAAATGGAATAAATGGACAGAAAAGGAAAGAAATAATGACGGGAAATGGAATAAATGGACAGAAAATGAAAGAAATAATGACGGGAAATGGAATAAATGGACAGAAAAGGAAAGAAATAATGACGGGAAATGGAATAAATGGACAGAAAATGAAAGAAATAATGACGGGAAATGGAATAAATGGACAGAAAAGGAAAGAAATAATGACGGGAAATGGAATAAATGGACAGAAAAGGAAAGAAATAATGACGGGAAATGGAATAAATGGACAGAAAAGGAAAGAAATAATGACGGGAAATGGAATAAATGGACAGAAAAGGAAAGAAATAATGACGGGAAATGGAATAAATGGACAGAAAAGGAAAGAAATAATGACGGGAAATGGAATAAATGGACAGAAAAGGAAAGAAATAATGACGGGAAATGGAATAAATGGACAGAAAAGGAAAGAAATAATGACGGGAAATGGAATAAATGGACAGAAAAGGAAAGAAATAATGACGGGAAATGGAATAAATGGACAGAAAATGAAAGAAATAATGACGGGAAATGGAATAAATGGACAGAAAAGGAAAGAAATAATGACGGGAAATGGAATAAATGGACAGAAAATGAAAGAAATAATGACGGGAAATGGAATAAATGGACAGAAAAGGAAAGAAATAATGACGGGAAATGGAATAAATGGACAGAAAATGAAAGAAATAATGACGGGAAATGGAATAAATGGACAGAAAAGGAAAGAAATAATGACGGGAAGTTGAATAAATGGACAGAAAATGAAAGAAATAATGACGGGAAATGGAATAAATGGACAGAAAATGAAAGAAATAATGACGGGAAATGGAATAAATGGACAGAAAATGAAAGAAATAATGACGGGAAATGGAATAAATGGACAGAAAAGGAAAGAAATAATGACGGGAAATGGAATAAATGGACAGAAAAGGAAAGAAATAATGACGGGAAATGGAATAAATGGACAGAAAATGACAGAAATAAAGACGGGAAATGGAATAAATGGACAGAAAATGAAAGAAATAATGACGGGAAATGGAATAAATGGACAGAAAAGGAAAGAAATAATGACGGGAAATGGAATAAATGGACAGAAAATGAAAGAAATAATGACGGGAAATGGAATAAATGGACAGAAAATGAAAGAAATAAAGACGGGAAATTGAATAAATGGACAGAAAATGAAAGAAATAATGACGGGAAATGGAATAAATGGACAGAAAATGAAAGAAATAATGACGGGAAATGGAATAAATGGACAGAAAAGGAAAGAAATAATGACGGGAAATGGAATAAATGGACAGAAAAGGAAAGAAATAATGACGGGAAGTTGAATAAATGGACAGAAAATGAAAGAAATAATGACGGGAAATGGAATAAATGGACAGAAAATGAAAGAAATAATGACGGGAAATGGAATAAATGGACAGAAAATGAAAGAAATAATGACGGGAAATGGAATAAATGGACAGAAAATGAAAGAAATAATGACGGGAAATGGAATAAATGGACAGAAAATGAAAGAAATAATGACGGGAAATGGAATAAATGGACAGAAAAGGAAAGAAATAATGACGGGAAGTTGAATAAATGGACAGAAAATGAAAGAAATAATGACGGGAAATGGAATAAATGGACAGAAAAGGAAAGAAATAATGACGGGAAATGGAATAAATGGACAGAAAATGAAAGAAATAATGACGGGAAATGGAATAAATGGACAGAAAAGGAAAGAAATAATGACGGGAAATGGAATAAATGGACAGAAAATGAAAGAAATAATGACGGGAAATGGAATAAATGGACAGAAAAGGAAAGAAATAATGACGGGAAATGGAATAAATGGACAGAAAATGAAAGAAATAATGACGGGAAATGGAATAAATGGACAGAAAATGACAGAGATAATGACGGGAAATTGAATAAATGGACAGAAAATGAAAGAAATAATGACGGGAAATGGAATAAATGGACAGAAAATGAAAGAAATAATGACGGGAAATGGAATAAATGGACAGAAAATGAAAGAAATAATGACGGGAAATGGAATAAATGGACAGAAAATGAAAGAAATAATGACGGGAAATGGAATAAATGGACAGAAAATGAAAGAAATAATGACGGGAAATGGAATAAATGGACAGAAAAGGAAAGAAATAATGACGGGAAATGGAATAAATGGACAGAAAATGACAGAAATAATGACGGGAAATGGAATAAATGGACAGAAAATGAAAGAAATAATGACGGGAAATGGAATAAATGGACAGAAAATGAAAGAAGTAATGACGGGAAATGGAATAAATGGACAGAAAATGAAAGAAATAATGACGGGAAATGGAATAAATGGACAGAAAATGAAAGAAATAATGACGGGAAATGGAATAAATGGACAGAAAATGAAAGAAATAATGACGGGAAATGGAATAAATGGACAGAAAATGAAAGAAATAATGACGGGAAATTGAATAATTGGACAGAAAATGAAAGAAATAATGAAGGGAAATTGAGTAAATGGACAGAAAATGACAGAAGTAATGGTGGGAAATTGAATAAATGGACAGAAAATGACAGAGACAATGACAGGAAATTGAATAAATGGACAGAAAATGAAAGAAATAATGACGGGAAATTAAATAAATGGACAGAAAATGACAGAAATAATGACGGGAAATTGAGTAAATGGAGAAAATCACAGGTAATGATAGGAAATTGAATAAATGGACAGAAAATTAAAGAAATAATGACGGGGAATTGAATAAATGAACAGAAAATGACAGAAGTAAATTTATGAATAAGAACAGATTGACGGAAGACTGTGAATAATGAAACCGACGGGATATTTAGACGGGAAATTTAATAAAAAGATGAAATAGAAAAAAAATTAAAGACAGAAAAATACATAAAAAACTAATAATTAAGAAAAAGACAGGAAATGAATTTGTAAGGAAATAAAAAAGAATATAAAGGAACAATAGAAAACAGAAAATATATTACATGAAATAGAGAGAAACTTATTAGAAAAAATAAGGAAAGACAGAAATAAGGAGGAAATAAGGAGTAAAATAAGGGAAAATAAAGAAAAGAACAGATAATAAGGAATTAAAGTAAATGAGGAGGCAGAAAAGTAATAAAATAAGGAGAAAAATACGGCAGATAATAAATGATATAACAGAAATAAGTTGGAAAATAAGGAGTAAAATAAGAGAAAATAAAGAAAAGAACAGATAATAAGGAATTAAAGTAAATGAGGAGACAGGAAAGTAATAAAATAAGGAGAAATATACGATAGATAATTATTTAAAATATGATACGAATTATGTTAGTTAATGAGAGGAAATAAGGAACAAGATAAAAAATAAGACAGTAAATAAGGAGAGAAAAATGATAGAAAAGTCTATAATGTTATAAAATGGAGAGATTATTTCAACTGTCAAAATATATAATTATATATTTTTCATTTTAAAAAAAAATAGTTCTTTCATAACAGGATATTGAATAGACAGAAATAATAATAATAATAATAATAATAACATTCTCTTCTGACTAAGTGTTTGAAATAATCATAAATAGGCCTACACATATATGCCTAAACTTGCTCTATATAAAGTATACCTATCTAGAGAAACAAAATCATACATTATCTATTCCATACTAATATGTAAACACTTGAAATAACAATAATAATAAATAAACTATTAAGTAAATACTTAAAATATGAATAAATCATAAAAAATGCCTGGATTTAATAAAAACTTAATTCACATAAGTCTAGTTTGATTGACCCCAAATAATAATGTATAAATACTTGAAATAACAATAATAATAAATAAACTTATAAGTAAATACTTAATATATGAATAAATCATAAAAAAATGCCTGGATTTAAAAAAAAACCTTAATTCACATAAGTCTATTTTGATTAACCCACAAATGGGTCCACCAGTCATGTAAAAAAAGACCTTTAGAGGCTTATCCGTGTTATTATCACAATATTAATAAATATACTTATAAGTAAATACTTAATATATGAATAAATCATAAAAAATGCCTGGATTTAAAAGACTTACTTAACATAAGTCTAGTTCGATTGACCCCAAATGGGTCCACCAGTCATGTAAAAAAAAGACCTATAGAGGCTTATACATGTTAATATTATGCAAAAATGAAAAGTAAATATGTATATGTGGTACTACTGACGCAAGTGTCCGTTTGTACAACCAAGTGAGTGCACGTGCTGGAAGACAGCACGTGGCAGCACGCGGCACGTGGCAGAAGTCCCACTGTGTTCGAATCGCTTTCAACTGGCTAGAGAATCTATAAAAAATCATAAAATATAACATAATTCTTTATAAACTATGAATAAACATTAGCTTATATTATATATTTAAATGTTATATATTAATAAAAGTAGTGGAATTATATAATAATAAGTTATAAGGATGGTATTTGATATATTTTAAGTCGAAGCCATAGCCGGGAAATGATTATCGAGCGACCGTTGGTCACACTCAAACATCGATTCTCTACGGCGGGTTTCCTCAGCTCAACCACACACACCCCTCAGATTAGATATCCTCTCACAAATAGCTAATTCAGCCGCATATCGACGATAAACTAATCGAAAACGAATAATTATATAATGGTATAGATCATTACTATCTAATCTAATAGCTCTTTATAGTAGAGAAAGTTAGATAATGTTATAAAACTTCTAAAAAGGAGAACCTAAGACCGATAGAGATAGTTCTCCTCACACACATAGCTAATTCAGCCGCATATCGACGATATATAATCGAAAACGAATAATTATATAATGATATAGATTATTATTATCTAATCTAATAGTTCTTTATAGTAGAGAAAGTTAGATAATGTTATAAAACATCTAGGAAGGAAGAGGACCTTAGACCGATAGAGCTAGTTTTTCCTCTCACAAATAGCTAATTCAGCCGCATATCGGCGATAAACTAATCGAAAACGAATAATTATATAATGATAGAGATCATTACTATCTAATCCAATAGCTCTTTATAGTAGAGAAAGTTAGATAATGTTATAAAACATCTAGGAAGGAAGAGGACCTTAGACCGATAGAGCTAGTTTTCCTCTCACAAATAGCTAATTCAGCCGCATATCGGCGATAAACTAATCGAAAACGAATAATTATATAATGATAGAGATCATTACTATCTAATCCAATAGCTCTTTATAGTAGAGAAAGTTAGATAATGTTATAAAACATCTAGGAAGGAAGAGGACCTTAGACCGATAGAGCTAGTTATCCTCTCACACATAGCTAATTCAGCCGCATATCGGCGATAAATAATCGAAAACGAATAATTATATAATGGTATAGATCATTACTATCTAATCCAATAGCTCTTTATAGTAGAGAAAGTTAGATAATGTTATAAAACTTCTAAAAAGGAGAACGTCCTTAGACCGATAGAGCGCTTAGTTATCCTCTCACACATAGCTAATTCAGCCGCATATCGACGATATATAATCGAAAACGAATAATTATATAATGATATAGATCATGACTATCTAATCCAATAGTTCTTTATAGTAGAGAAAGTTAGATAATGTTATAAAACTTCTAAAAAAGAGAACGACCTTAGACCAATAGAGCTAGTTATCCTCTCACACATAGCTAATTCAGCCGCATATCGACGATAAACTAATCGAAAACGAATAATTATATAATGATATAGATCATTACTATCTAATCCAATAGCTCTTTATCGTAGAGAAAGTTAGATAATGTTATAAAACTTCTAAAAAGGAGAACGACCTTAGACCAATAGAGCGCTTAGTTATCCTCTCACACATAGCTAATTCAGCCGCATATCGGCGATAAATAATCGAAAACGAATAATTCTATAATGATATAGATCCTTATTATCTAATCCAATAGCTCTTTATCGTAGAGAAAGTTAGATAATGTTATAAAACATCTAGGAAGGAAGAGGACCTTAGACCGATAGAGCTAGTTCTCCTCACACAAATAGCTAATTCAGCCGCATATCGGCGATAAATAATCGAAAACGAATAATTCTATAATGATATAGATCCTTATTATCTAATCCAATAGCTCTTTATCGTAGAGAAAGTTAGATAATGTTATAAAACATCTAGGAAGGAAGAGGACCTTAGACCGATAGAGCTAGTTATCCTCTCACAAATAGCTAATTCAGCCGCATATCGGCGAAAAACTAATCGAAAACGAATAATTATATAATGATATAGATCCTTATTAACTAATCTAATAGTTCTTTATAGTAGAGAAAGTTAGATAATGTTATAAAACTTCTAAAAACGAGAACATCCTTAGACCGAACTAGCTCTTGTTCGAACCAGAACATCCATCATATTTCGCTTTAATTAAGCGTAAATATATTTTTGCTCACTTCCAGCGGTCCCAATTCGATTTGTATTTCCCCCTCCTTCCCTTCTCTCTCTCTCTCTCTCTCTCTCTCTCTCTCTCTCTCTCTCTCTCTCTCTCTCTCTCTCTCTCTCCGAACTTTTATGGAATGGTAAAAACTGGTTTCGTGTACCAGTGTAAGTAAGAGAGGCTTTTATTACTAGTATAAGAGCTCTCTCTCTCTCTCTCTCTCTCTCTCTCTCTCTCTCTCTCTCTCTCTCAGGGAGAGAGAGAGAGAGAGAGAGAGAGAGAGAGAGAGAGAGAGAGCCTCTCTTACTTATACTGGTACACGAAACCAGTTTTTACCATTTCATGAAAGTTCGAATTGAGAGAGAGAGAGAGGGAGATTAAAAAAAGTAAATTTAAATCATGGTAAATTTATTTGATTCTTTTAATATTAAGATTGAAATTAATGTGATCATATTTCAAATCCGTTTGTATTTACAATAAAAAAATAAGTAAAAAAATCTATTCACAATTCATCTACATTTTCCTTTATTCTTCATAAAAATCACATTAGTAAGTGTGTCGAATTGTTTGCCCGATAAATTATCCCCAGTGAACGAAATTAACTGAAATTTATCATAAATTAACGCTCTGTCTCACATGACTTCAGTCTAGGAACTTCGAACGTTAAGACGCTCATTGATTTCTTTAACACATTTAAAATTTAAAAATCTAATTCTTTAATATATAATTTGACTTTATATATGAAATTAAATACTTTTTATTTATAATATTTAAATTTAAATAAATCGAAACGTAAAGGTGTTTTATCCCCAGTGAACGAAACTAACGGAAATTTATCATAAATTAACGCTCTGTTCCACATGACTTCGGTCTAGGAACTTCGAACGTTAAGACGCTCATTGAATTTCTTTAACACATTTAAAATCTAAAAATCTAATTCTTTAATATATAATTTGAGTTTATATATGAAATTAAATACTTTTTATATATTAATATTTAAATTTAAATAAATCGAAAAGTAAAGGTGTTCCAGATCGAATTATAAGTAATCGAAGGGTATTATATCAAAATAATGAGCGGGAAGGGATATGGCAACACTACAATACAATGTAGAGTTGCCACATGTCGCCAGTTGGTCGATGTTGAAAAACTATTTAATTTTGTATTTATTTTCATTTATTCAATATATTTTATGCGTCGATAATTCAAAAAATGAATTTATATTGTATTATTCACTATAAACCATATAGCTAAAGGTATAAGTCTCCTTCTACGATGAAAAATTATTATTATTATTATTATTATTATTTATTATTATTATTATTATTATTATTATATATATATATCCAAATAAGCCATATATATTTTTGATACATTAATGTCTGGATTCTCTTAACGACCTCGGGATCAGAGCCCCAGGCGAAATCACACAAAGACAAGAGCTTGGGTCCGGCCGGGAATCGAACCCTGGTCGGCAAGCTTGTATAGACAGTGACTAAGCCACTTGGCCACGAAGAATATATATATATATATATATATATATATATATATATACCAGTTCACGCTAGTCGTCTACCAGCATAGTACAGTTGGACGCAGGAGTTCATAGTACATCTCCCTCCGAAGAAGTACACCGTAGACACAGGAACTCATCGAGCAGTAAGAGTGTGTCTGGGTACACTTCTGAGAGAAAGAGGTGTGTCAGGAATTCCTGCATGCAACTGTACATAATTAAATGCTTTAGTCAAGAGTTAAAGTGATTTTAATAACAGTATCAAGCGACCTTTTACTAGAAAAATAAAAATCTCTCTCTCTCTCTCTCTCTCTCTCTCTCTCTCTCTCTCTCTCTCTCTCTCTCTCTCTCTCTCATTCATTTTTTTTCTTTAGGTTTATTTTGAAGTTGTCTCTAATTTCTTATTCATTGTGGAATTCTGTACGTGTTAGTCTCTCTCTCTCTCTCTCTCTCTCTCTCTCTCTCTCTCTCTCTCTCTCTCTCTCTCATTTGTTTTCTTTAGGTTGATTGTGAATTGCCACAATTTTTTATGCATTATGAAATTTTGTACGTCCTTCTCTCTCTCTCTCTCTCTCTCTCTCTCCTCTCTCTCTCTCTCTCTCTCTCTCTCTCTCTCATTTATTTTTTTCTTTAGATTTATTTTAAAGTCTCAATTTTCTTATTCATTGTGAAATTCTGTACGTGTTAGTCTCTCTCTCTCTCTCTCTCTCTCTCTCTCTCTCTCTCTCTCTCTCTCTCTCTCTCTCACACACACAAAGCTGCTCACTGGAGATAAACAGATGTTCTTATCAGCTATAAGAAGCCAGACAGGTGTGAACAGACTCTCGAAGCAGGTGTTTTCTACACCTGTTTATTGTCTTTGGAGAAAGACAGGTGAATAGATGTGTGATTATTTAAAAAAATATATATATTGGATTCAATTGTGAATGGGGATGTTTATGGGATTTTTTGATGTTGGTGTTCGTTTAAGGCCTCTTGGAATGATGGTGATGGTGATGATGATGATAATAATAATGATGATGATGATTATAATAATAATAATAATAAAAATAATGACAAAAATTATAATAAAAATAATAATAGTAATATTAAGTATAATAATAATAATAATTATAATAATAATAATAATGATAATAATAATAATAATAATAACAATAATAACATTTATAATAAAATAATAATACTAATAATAATATTAATAATAACAACAACAACAACAATAATAATAATAACAACAAAAATAAAAATAAAAAATGATAACAGTAATAATAATAATAATAATAATAATAATAATAATAATAATAATAATAATATTAACTACAACAACAACAACAACAAAAATTATAATAAAATGATGACAATATCAATAATAATAATAAAAATAAAAATAATAATAATATTAACAACAACAACAACAACAACAAAAATTATAATAAAATGAGGACAATATCAATAATAATAATAAAAATAAAAATAATAATAATAACAACAACAACAACAACAACAACAACATGGCCACTGTTCAACACACATACACACCGACAAAGCCTCAGAAATGACATGTTATCAGCCGTGGCATTTATCCAGGGGGGCACTTCTCGCCTTCCACCTGCCCTGGTGAGTGGCACTCAAAGATGGGCAGAGTTTGGGCACACGACAGCTGTTGGTCGTGTCCCAGGAAACACCTGTTGTTGGTGTACCATGTAACCGAGGTAATATATATACTGGTAGTACAAGAAGATTGAAATTACATAGATATTGAGAAATATTCAGGTTGAGAAAGGAGGTAGGTAGGGAGATAGCCTTCCACCTGCCCCTGGTAAGTGGCACTCAAAGATGGGCAGAGTTTTGGGCACACGACAGCTGTTCCTCGTGTCCCAGGAAACACCTGTTGTTGGTGTACCATGTAACCGAGGTAATATATATGCCGGAAGTACAAGAAGATTGAAATTACATAGATATATTGAGAAATATTCAGATTGAGAAAGGAGGTAGGTAGGGAGACTCTATCCTGAATTAATCACGTGTCTAGAAGTTTTAGGAAATTAGATTATAGAGAAAGCAGAAATGTAAGCCTGAAAATGAATATGAGTAAAAATAAAATAAGGTTAAATGAAAATATTATGGAATACCTTACAAACTTAAAATTTGCATATAATTCTGTGTACTGAATCATGGGAGGAATTTATAGAAGATTATAGCATATTTGAATAAAGAAAGTAGAAATTTAGGACAGAAAATTAATATGAGTAAAACTAAGTTAATGTTCAATTAAATTGCAGAGGCAACCAATAAGAATTATGGACGAACCTCTCAAAGATTGTTAATGAATATATGTACTTAAGACAAGACAGTAAGTGTTTCCCCAGGACATGAGACCCAAATTAAATGAAGGATAAGCATGGGATGGAGAGCATTTGGTAAACAAAATGAGATTATGAAAGTAAAATGCCTCTCTCTCTAAAAAGAAAAGTATTTAATGAGATGGTCCTACCAGCATTAAGAATTAACAGAATGGGTCCATAGAGATTGCAAAAGAAGCAGGGGAAAGATGTGAAAACGATGGATTGACGAGCTAAGGAAGTTTGCGGGTATAAACTGACATAGAGAGACCACAAACAGACGTGAGTGGAGGGTCATGTCTGAGGCCTTTGTCCTACAGTGGACTAGCAACAGTTGATGATAATGATAATGATGATGTAAATATAATTATGAAAGTATAAAAATATTCACCCATATCTGTTTATTTTTATACAATATTTATGCATATAATATTAATTGTATGTACATGTATATAAATATAAATATACATATGCATATATATATATATATATATATAAGTGTATATAAATATACATATACATATGCATATATATAAATACACACACA
>NC_090758.1:78389018-78394018 GCF_036898095.1 Palaemon carinicauda
GGACAGGTGACCGTCAGTCTTTGGTCATTGACTGGAAGGGTGACCGTCAGTCTTTGGTCATTGACTGGAAGGGTGACCGTCAGTCTTTGGTCATTGACTGGAAGGGTGACCGTCAGTCTTTGGTCATTGACTGGAAGGGTGACCGTCAGTCTCTGGTCAGTAGCTGGTTAGGTGACCGTCATATATGCCAGGATATGAGGAGGGTCGAGTACGAGATGATCTTTATTTGAGAATTCAATTTTTGAATTCCCAGTTTGAATTCTCCTAGAATCATTACTAATCTTCCCAGTTTGAATTCTCCTAGAATTATTACTCGTCTCTTCCCAAAAGGAGTTGAATTTTCCATGCGAGTTGAATTAGCCGTAGAAGTTGAATTCTCCATACGAGTTGAATTCTCCATAGGAATTGAATTCTCCAAAATGAATTGAATTCTCTAAAATTAGTTGAATTCTCCAAAATGAGTTTAATTATCTAAAAGGAGTTGAAGTCTTCAAAATAAGTTGAATTCTCATAAAAGAAGTTGAATTCTCTAAAGAAGTCGAAATCTGCAAAAGGGGATGAGTTGAATTCTCCGAAATGAGTTGAATTCTCCAAAAGGAGTTGAATTCTCAAAAAAAGGGAAGTTGAATTCTCTCCAACACGGAGTTGGATTCTCCAAAAGGAGTCGAATCCTCCAAAAAGAGTTGAATTCTCCAAAAGGAATTGAATTCTCTAAAATTAGTTGAATTCTCCAAAATGAGTGTAATTATCTAAAAGGAGTTGAAGTCTTCAAAATAAGTTGAATTCTCATAAAAGGAGTTGAATTCTCTATAGAAGTCGAAATCTCCAAAAGGGGATGAATTCTCCAATAATGAGTTGAATTCTCCGAAATGAGTTGAATTCTCCAAAAGAAGTTGAATTCTTAAAAAAAGGGAGTTGAATTCTCTCCAACAAGGAGTCGAATCCTCCAAAAAGAGTTGAATTCTCCAAAAGGAATTGAATTCTCAAAAAAAGTTCAATTCTCCAAAAGGAGTTGAATTCTCTCCAAAAGGAGTCGAATCCTCCAAAAAGAGTTGAATTCTCCAAAAGGAATTGAATTCTCAAAAAGAGTTCAATTCTCCAAAAGGAGTTGAATTCTCCAACAAGGAGTTGAATTCTCTAAAAAAGAGAGTTGAATTCTCCAAACGGAGTTGAATTCTCTAAAAAAGAGAGTTGAATTCTCCAAACGGAGTTGAATTCTCTAAAAAAGAGAGTTGAATTTTCCAAACGGAGTAAAATTCTCAGAAAAGCGTTGAATTCTCCACAAGGCATTGAATTCTCCACAAAAAGAGAGTTGAATTCTCCCCCCCCCCAAGAAAGTTGAATTCTCCAAACAGAGTTGAATTCTCCGAAAAGCGTTGAATTTTCCACAAGGCGTTGAATTCTCCCAAAAGGAAGAAACCATCCGATGGCCCCAGGATGCACCGAAGAGATGTTTAAGCGAAGCAGGTGTATTGAGTCCTACAAAGGTCACGACCTCAATATACATTCGGGGGAAATCTCTATTGATTCCTACATAATAGGCCGTGGCAGGGACTTGATTGTGAGAGAGAGAGAGAGAGAGAGAGAGAGAGAGAGAGAGAGAGAGAGAGAGAGAGAGAGAGAGAGAGAGAGAGAGAGAGAATGCTAATAATTATATGTAACTTATTATACAATATTCAAAGCAAACATAGATGATTCCTTTTTCATTTATATATTCTATAATACTTTCATAAGATAGATCATATATATCATTTTCATTATTACTTGCTAAGCTACAACCCTAGTTGGAAAAGCAGCGTGCTATAAGCCCAGGGGCTCCAACATGGAAAATAGCCCAGTGAGGAAAGGAAACGAGGAAATGAATAAACCATAAGAGAAGTGATTAACATTTTAAATATGATATTTTAAGAACAGTAACATTGAAATAAATCTTTCATATATAAACTATAAAAACTTTAACAAAACAAGAAGAAAAACAAGACAATAATGTGCCCGAGAGTACCCTCAAGCAAGAGAACTCTAATCCAAGACAGTGGAAGACCATAGTACAGATTTTAAATATGATATTTTAAGAACAGTAACATTGAAATAAATCTTTCATATATAAACTATAAAAACTTTAACAAAACAAGAAGAAAAACAAGACAATAATGTGCCCGAGAGTACCCTCAAGCAAGAGAACTCTAATCCAAGACAGTGGAAGACCATAGTACAGATTTTAAATATGATATTTGAAGAACAGTAACATTAAAATAAATCTTTCATATATAGACAATAAAAACTTTAAGAAAACAAGAAGAAAAACAAGACAATAATGTGCCTGAGAGTACCCTCAAGCAAGAGAACTCTAATCCAAGACAGTGGAAGACCATAGCACAGATGACACTACTCAAGACTAGAAAAGTTCTTTTCCCCACAGCTACCTTTTCAGAATCCACCATTTCACTTTACAGACGTCTCAATTCTCGACCTATTCAATCATTCAACTCATCTACGTCTCCTCGAATTAAGGAGACGGAGAGAAATAGAAAAAACAGGGAGCAGCAACTGTGACAAGGACTCGTCAATCATTGATGACAGCTTCTGCTGGTGTGTGTGTGTGTGTGTGTGTGTGTGTGTGTGAACCCAAGATCCTGGCGAATAATTCATGTGCCAGCGAAAGAAAAGCCTTGCTTCAAAATTTCATCTAGGCACCATCTGGTCCGCCTTGATATTTCAAAAGGAGTTGAATTCTCCATAGAAGTTGAATTCTCCAACGAGGAGTTGAATTCTCCAGAGAAGTTGAATTCTCCGACAAGGAGTTGAATTCTCCAAAAGGAGTTCCATTCTCCAAAAGTAGTTGAAGTCTACAAAAAGGTGTTGAATTCTCCAAAAGGAGTAGAATTCTCTAAAGGGGATTGAATTCTCCAAAAGGCATTGAATTCTCCATAAGGAGTAGAATTCTCTATAGGGGATTGAATTCTCCAAAGCCGTTGATTTCTCCAAAAGAGATTGAATTCTCCAACAAGGCGTTGAATTTTCCAAAAGGGGTTGAATTCTACAAAAAAGGGCGTTGAATTCTCCAATAGGACTAGAATTCTCTAAAGGGGATTGAATTCTCCATAAGATTTGAATTCTCCTAAAGGAATTGAATTCTACAAAAAGGTGTTGAATTCTCCAAAAGAAGTAGAATTCTCTAGAGGGGATTGAATTCTCCATAAGATTTGAATTCTCCGAAAGGAGTTAAAATCTACCCAGGGAGTTGAATTCTCCATTGAAGTTGAATTCTCCACAGGGAGTTGCATTCTCCAACAAGGAGTTGAATTCTCCATAGAAGTTGAATTCTCCACAGGGAGTTGCATTCTCCAACAAGGCGATGAATTCTCCACAGGGAATTGCATTCTCCAACAAGGAGTTGAATTCTCCAGCATTTATGACAGCTTCTGCTGGTGTATGTGTGAACCCAAGACTCTGTCGAATGATTCATGGCCAACGGAAGAAAAGCCTTGCTTCAAAATTTCATCTAAGGCAGCATCTGTTTCCCCTTGATATTTGATACCTCGGTAAAACAAACGTTAAATTGGAGAATGCAGAAATAAAACTGTGGGTGTCATGTCACGAGAAAGAGCAGCATTAGTAGGATGATCTCTTGGCTCACTTCAATTCCAGAAGGGCGTGTTTCTAGGGGTGGAGAGAAAGCGTTCCAGGTGCCCCACTGGCTCGGGAGCTGGATTGCTGGAAATGTCACGCAGGAAGATTTGTCAGGTGGGAGGCTGCTGGGAGCAGATGCTATCTCTCTCTCTCTCTCTCTCTCTCTCTCTCTCTCTCTCTCTCTCTCTCTCTCTCTCTCTCTCTCTCTCTCTCTCTCTCTCTCTCTGTATCGTCTCTTCGTGAATGTTAATGGTAGAATCAAGAGGTCGGGTAGCTAGAATTCCAGTTTTTTTTTTTTTCCATTTTTGGATCCAGAATTTTTTTTCAGGTTTTTCTGTGATTAAATTTTCTTCCAAGACATTTTCTTATCAAGGTACTTCCACTATAATATTCTTCCAAATGTTGAAAATTTGGATCCAGGTGATTTTTTAAAATTATATTTCTTTCTGTGATAAATTTTCCAGATTTTTTGTCCTTTTTTGAAATTGTTTAGGATCCAGAATTTTTTTTTTCAGGTTTTTCTATGGCTAATTTTCCCTGCTAGACATTTTCTTATCAAGGTACTTCCATTATAATATTCTTCCAGATGTTGAAAATTTGGATCCAGCTGCTTTTTTTATTATATTTCTTTCTGTGACAATTTTTTTTTCTAGATTATTATATTGTCTATCCTAAGTTCCTATATTCATTAACAATGTCTAGAGGTTCGTCCATAACCCTTATTTGTAGTCTATCTGCATTTTCCATTGAATATTATCTTAGTTTTACTCAGTTTTAAACTAATAATAATAATAATAATAATAATAATAAATTATACTAAAAATAAAAATAATAATAATAATAATAATAATAATAATGATAATAATTATACTAAAAATAAAAATAATAATAATGATAATAAATTATACTAAAAATAATAATATTAATAACAATAATAATAAATTATATTAAAAATAATAATAATAATAATAAATTATACTAAAAATAATAATAATAATAATAATAACAATAATAATAATAATAATGATAATAACAAAATTCAGTCTTAAAAAAAATTATAATATTTCTAATTAAACTAAAATAATATTAATAATAAAACTAAATTATACTAAAAATAATAATAATAATAATAATAATAATAATAATAATAATAATAATAGTAATAATAATCATCATCATCATCATCATCATAATAACAACAACAACCATAATAATAAAAATAATCATAATAATAATAAAAATAATAATAATAATAATAATAACAAAAATAATAATAACAATAATAATAATAATAATAATAATAATAAAATTCAGTCCTCAGGAAATATGATAATATTCTTAATTAATAAACTAACGTATAAGTTTGGTTT
>NC_090758.1:78404038-78409038 GCF_036898095.1 Palaemon carinicauda
TGAATTCTCCAACAAGGAGTTGATTTCTCCATACAAGTTGAATTCTCCAACGAGGAGTTGAATTCTCCAAAAGGAGTTGAATTCTCCAACAAGGAGCTTAATTCTACAAAAGTTGAATTCTACAAAAAGGCATTGAATTCTCCAAAAGGAGTAGATTTCTCTAGAGGGGATTTAAGTCTCCATGAGATTTGAATTCTCCAAAAGGAGTTGAATTCTCCACAGGGAGTTGAAATCTCCATAGAAGTCGAATTCTCCACAGAGAGTTGCATTCTCCAACAAGGCGTTGAATTCTCCCTAGAACATGAATTCTCCACAGGGGAGGTGCATTCTCCAACAAGGAGTTGAATTCTCCATAGAAGTTGAAATTCTCCACAGGGAGTTGCATTCTCCAAAAGGAGTTGAATTCTTCATAGAAGTTGAATTCTCCATAGAAGTTGAATTCTCCACAAGGAGTTGAATTCTCCATAGAAGTTGAATTCACACGGTGTTGCATTCCTCCAACAAGGAGTTGAATTCTCCAGCATTTACGACAGCTTCTGCTGGTGTGTATGTGTGAACCCAAGATCCTGGCGAATGATTCATGGCCAACGGAAGAAAAGCCTTGCTTCAAAATTTCATCTACGCCCCATCTGTTCCGCCTTGATATTTGATACCTCGGTAAAACAAACGTTAAATTGGAGAATGCAGAAATAAAACTGTGGGTGTCATGTCACGAGAAAGAGCAGCATTAGCAGGATGATCTCTTGGCTCACTTCAATTCCAGAAGGGGCGTGTTTCCAGGGGTGGAGAAGAGCGTTCCAGGTGCCCCTCTGGCTCGGGAGCTGGATTGCTGGAAATGTCATGCGGGAAGATTTGTCAGGTGGGAGGCTGGGAGCAGATGCTATCTCTCTCTCTCTCTCTCTCTCTCTCTCTCTCTCTCCTCTCTCTCTCTCTCTCTCTCTCTCTCTCTCTCTCTCTCTCTCTCTCTCTCTCTCTGTATCGTCTCTTCGTGAATGTTAATGATAGAATCACGAGGTCGAGTAGATAGATTTCCAGAGGTTTTTTTTTTTTCATTTTTGGATCCAGAATTTTTTTTTAGGTTTTTCTGTGACTAATTTTTCTTCCAAGACATTTTCTTAATGACATACTTCCATTATAATATTCTTCCAAATGTTGAAAATTTGGATCCAGGTGATTTTTTAAAATTATATTTCTTTCTGTGATAAATTTTCCAGATTTTTTGTCTTTTTTTCAAATTTTTTAGGATCCAGAGTTTTTGCTTTAGGTTTTTCTATGACTAATTTTCTTCCAAGACATTTTCTTATCAAGGTACTTCCACTATAATATTCTTTCAGATGTTGAAAATTTGGATCCAGGTGATTTTTTAAAATTATATTTCTTTCTGTGATAAATTTTCCAGATTTTTTGTCTTTTTTTCAAATTTTTTAGGATCCAGAGTTTTTTGCTTTAGGTTTTTCTATGACTAATTTTCCTTGCTAGACATTTTCTTAAGGATATACTTCCACTATAATATTCTTCCAGATGTTGAAAATTTGGATCCAGCTGCTTTTTTTACTATATTTCTTTCTGTGACAATTATACTAAAAATAATAATAATAATAATAATAATAATAAATTATACTAAAAATAATAATAATAATAATAATAATAATAATAATAAATTATACTAAAAATAATAATATTAATCATAATAATAATGACAACAATAATAAATTATATTAAAAATAATAATAATAATAATAATAATAATAATAATAATAATAATGAATTATAATAAAAATAATAATAATAATAAATTATATTAAAAATAATAATAATAATAATAATAATAATAATAATAAAAATAATGATACTAATAATAATAATAATAATAATAATAATAATAATAATAATAATAATAATAATAATAATAATAAAAAAAAATTCAGTCTTAAGGAAAAATTATATTTTTAATTAAACTAAAATAATATTAATAATAAAACTCAATTGTACTAATAATAAAAATAATAATAATAATAATAATAATAATAATAATAATCATCATCATCATCATCATCACAATAATAACAACAAAAACAACCATAATAATAAAAATAATAATAATAATAATAATAATAATAATAATAATAATAATAATAACAAAATGCAGTCTTAAGCAAATATGATAATATTCTTAATATTAATAATAAAACTCAATTGTACTAAAAATAAAAATAAAAATAATAATAATAATAATAATAATCATCATCATCATCACAATAATAACAACAACAACAACCATAATAATAAAAATAATCATAATAATAATAATAATAACAAAATGCAGTCTTAAGCAAATATGATAATATTCTTAATTAATAAACTAACGTATAAGTTTGGTATTTCATAAAAAATAATGAAAATGTAAAATATGATAAAAAGGTATTTTAAGAGAAATTTTCAATATAGATTTTTATTAATGTATGAAAATATTTCTAATATATAAACCAACGGATGAGAAGGTTGGTATTTTATAAAAAAGAAATATTTGAATAAAAATTGAAAATATATAAAAAAAATATTTTAATAAAAATGGAAAATAAAAGAATATAAATAATTTTATATTAAAACAATGGATATATAATTGGAGAACAATTTTCAGGTTTATTCTCAAAAATAAAAATGACTATAAACACGGCAATTAAAATTATGGCAAAAAATTCTCTTTATCAACAAAGCCAATTATTAAAAATAAAAATATATTCTAAAAAACAAAAAATTACTATAAACATAACAATCAAAATTATGGGAAAAAATTCTCTTTATCAAAAGCCAATTACTAAAAATAAAAAATTATTCTCAAAAAATAAAAAATTACTATAAACATAATCAAAATTATGGCAAAAATTTTCTTTATCAACAGAGTCAATTACTAACAAATAAAATAAATATTATCAAATAGTAAAAATTACTATAAACATAACAATCAAAATTATGGCAAAAATTCTCTTTAACAAAAGCCAATTACTAAAAAGAAAAAATATATTCTCAAAAAATAAAAATTACTATAGACAACCAATCAAAATTCTGACAAAAATTCACTATCTCAAACAGACCCAATTACAAGAAAAAAAAAACATTAAAAAAATTTAATGAACACAATATTCCTCTAATTTTTACGAAACATTCCATCTCAAGACGATAAAAAAACCTTTATTACTTCAAATATCAACCATACATTCTTTTCCCTACCTATTGAAACCTCCCATTTTTACCTGAGTTACTTAATTACAACGCAACTCTGTCTTTTGTCACCTTAAAGTTATCATTAGTGGCCAAGAATGTCAACCAAAGGCAGGTGCGTTTGTGGGGGTTGCCAGGTGTCGCTAGATGGTTTAATTTCGATTTTTTCTTTCTGGAGAATTGTTTCATTGAATGAGTTTTTTGTATGGACTAGTGTATGCGACATGGCATGGTTAAAGGGTGTGTATATAGATGGATGTGTATGTATATGTATAAGCCTCTCAACAGGGGTGTGACTAGTTATTTTTCTCCTATTTGAGGGAGGGGTGTATATATATATATATATATATATATATATATATATATATATATATATATATATATATATCGATATATATATATATATATACATATATATATATATATATATATATATATATATATACAATTATGTATACATATGTCCACACACATATATATATATATATATATATATATATATATATATATATATATATATATATATATATATAATAATAATAGTAATAATAATAAAAATTAGGTTTACTTCCCTTAAAATTTAGATTATCTTATAAATCATTAAAAATAGGATGTTATATGAAAGATTTAAATAGTAGTAGTAGTAGTAGTAGCTAAGCTACAACCCTACTTGGAGAAGAAGGATGCTATAAGCATAAGGGCTCCGACAGGGAAAAACAGCCCAGTGAGGATAATAAGAGAGAGAGAGAGAGAGGAGAGAGGAGAGAGAGAGAGAGAGAGAGAGAGAGAGGAGAGAGAGAGAGAGAGAGCTCTTACACACACAAGAACATTTATTATTATTATTATTTTTATTATTATTATTATTAATATTATTAGCTACAACCCAAGTTGGTTAAAGCAGGATGCTATAACCACAAGAGCTCAAGTAAGGAAAAATAGCCCTGTGAGGAAAAGAGAGAGAGAGAGAGAGAGAGAGAGAGAGAGAGAGAGAGAGAGAGAGAGAGAGAGAGAGAGATATTTCACTAAAAGTCTTTAGATCCGAATAAGGAAATTAACGAAGAATTTCCATCTTCTAGACCTTCCATCAGCCGGGATTCGAACCCACACAATTGTAAAGTGAGAGGAATTATATATTTTTTTTTTTTTTTTTAGATCAGGTTTGAATTAAAAGCGAAGTTGGATTAATATTAATCCATTACGTTGAAATTTACTGGGGATTAATTATCTTATATATTAACACTCCGCTGTGTACTTGGTAGCTGTTAGTATATAGAGGGTCGCAGCTATCAGGGACGCTGTTATGGGACTATAATACTTTTTTTTTTTTAATTTCTTATAAAATGAAAATATGTTTAAAATATATTTGAAAGATACTTAAAAAAAAAAAAGTTTTCTAGCTTATACCTTTTTATCTATATTTCTTATTAAGTGAAAATGTTTAAAATATATTTGAGGCTGATATTTAAAAAAAAAAAAAAAGTTTTTTAGCTAATACTTTTTTCTATATTTTTTATTAAATTAAAATATCTTTAAAATATATTTGAAGCTGAAATTAAAAAAATATATTTAAGATAACAATTTCAATAACATATTTCAAAAAAAAAAAGTTAAAAAATACAATAGAATGTGGTATTTTTTAAATAAGTATTTGACGCCAAAAAAAATTTTGAAAATGACATTTTCAAAAAACACATTTTCAAAGGGAAAATTTTTTTTGAAATATATTTTTGAAGCCGAAAAATTATTTTGAAACCAATGAATTTTAAAAACACATTTAA
>NC_090758.1:78419038-78421538 GCF_036898095.1 Palaemon carinicauda
ATATTGGTAACAAAAAAAGGAAAAGAAAAACTTTCATTTTTAAAATTGTTATAATAATCGAATAAAAAAATTTAATTAAAATTAACTGGTTTTACCTGTTCAAATATAAATAATTATATAAATAATTACATAAATAAGTATAAAAATAAATAAATAAATAAATAATTAAACCGTTAAAACATTAAATAAAAAATATTGCTAACGAAAAAAAGGGAAGAAAATTTAAAATCAAAGTTTGTTAAACTCTACGTCATCTGCACACCCATTTTCACACTTCAATCATTTATTACCGCCATTACAACCTTCGCCAATGAAGTTGGAAGGAGGTTATGTTTTAACACCTGTTTGTGTGTGTGTTTGTTTGTTTGTGATCAGCTTCGGGTCCACAATTTTAGTCGTAGAGTTATGAAACTTACAGGGATTAAACCTTATGTAAAAACCTACACATGATTAAATTTTGAAATGTCAAGGTCAAAGGTCAAGGCAGCTTCGTGACCACAATTTTAGTCGTAGAGTTATGAAACTTACAGGGATTAACTGTTATATTGAAACCTACAAATTATTAAATTTTGGAAGGTCAAGGTCAAAGGTCAAGGTCACGGTCAAGCAAAATGTCCAATTCACGTAATCACCCATAAGTTTGGACATCGCTGTCACAGAGACTTCAAACTTGTTTCATATTTGAGTATATGAAAATCCACACCAATTAATACAGGTTAAGGTCGAAGGTCAAGGTCAAAGGTCAGGGTCATGGTCAAGCAAAATGTCCAATACACGTAATCAGCCACAAGTTTGGACATCGTTGTCACAGAGACTTCAAACTTGGTTCATATTTGACTGTATGAAAATCCACGCCAATAACATGTCATGGTCAAAGGTCAAGGTCAATTCCAAGGTCACGGTCAAGCAAAATGTCCAATACACGTAATTAGTCATAAGTTTGGACATCGTTGTCACAGAGACTTCAAACTTGGTTCATATTTGATGTTATGAAAATCCACGCCAATAACATGTCATGGACAAAGGTCAAGGTCAATTCCAAGGTTAAGGTCAAGCAAAATGTCCAATTAAAGTAATCAGCCACAAGTTTGGACATCGTTGTCACAGAGTTCAAACTTGGTTCATATTTGAGTGTATGAAAATCCACACCAATTAATACATGTCATGGTCAAAGGTCAAGGTCAATTCCAAGGTTAAGGTCAAGCAAAATGTCCAATTCAAGTAATCAGCCACAAGTTTTGACACCGTTGTCACAGAGACTTCAAACTTGGGTCATATTTGAGTGTATGAAAATCCACGCCAATAACATGTCATGGTCAAAGGTCAAGGTCAAGTCCAAGGTCAAGGTCAATCAAAAGGTCAAATTCCAGTCATCAACCATACGGCCAATATTTCAATCATAAAGTAATGAAACTTGCAGTGATTTTAAATTGTTATGTAAAGAGCTGGAAAGGATTAAGTTTTGCAAGGTCAAAGGTCAAGGTCACGGACGAGCAAAACGTCCAAAATCAGTACAAAAGGTCGAGAAATAAGCTGCCCTGACGGAGGTCTGCGTTCTACTGAGTGCACTTCTAGTTGTTATTGTTATTATTATTATTATTATTATTATTATTATTATTATTATTATTACTATTTAATAATTCCCTATCACATAATTATCTTCTACTTTGCAGTCATCTGCCAATTATACATACACACAACACACACACACACACACACACACATATATATATATATATATATATATATATACATATATATATATATATATATATATATATATATATATATATATATATATACATAATGCATGTGTACAAAAATCACAAAATCTGACACATTATGAGTATGATATGAAAATTGGAAAGTCTTCATTGCAGTTAGTATTTCCGTCTTATTAGTATATATATATATATATATATATATATATATATATATATATATATATATATATATATATATATATATATATATATATATATATATATATATATATATATATATATATTTCCCGTAATCTTGAAGACTTGTTCCGAATTGACGCCACTAAGGCTATCGCCTTCAATGTGTGTGTGTGAGTGTGTGTGTCTGTGTGTGCGTGTGTGTGTGTGTGTATGTGTGTGCGTGTGTGTGTATGTGTGTGCGTGTGTGTGTGACGATCTTCATACGATCCAAGAGATTTGTAATCAATAATAATAATAATAATAATAATAATAATAATAATAATAATAATAATAATAATAATAATTACGAAAATTTCAAAATCATTTTGCGAAGAAGTCTTCGGAAATGAAGACAATTTTCCCGGAATCTTGAAGACTTGTTCCAACTGTCTCCAGAAACCAGAGCGGATTCTGAATGTCTTCAGAGATTTTCTATTTTTTCAAAATAAAGTTAATTCGGGTTTTTCGATCTGCATGAGTTTAATATGGCTATATTAAAAGCATTTTTCGTGAGCGTGTTGGTGTGTGTGACCGGAGCACTCTTTGGAGGAGGACTC